>NC_135583.1:15995000-16295000 GCF_965152235.1 Eretmochelys imbricata | reverse complement strand
AAATTAGATATGAGTTTGCAACAAAGAAGTGTAACTTGGAATATAAAATGAAATTAAGAAAATTTAGGTTGAATATTAGGCAAAACTGCCTAATGGTGAAGATGTCTTAGGTTGCAGAGCAGTCTTTCAAAAGAAGTGATAGACCCTGTTTTGCTTTTAAAACTGAAATAAATCTTACAAAATGTATCATGTGGGACAGGAGAAAGATACTCTATTTACAGAGAAATGTGTTTCCATCTCTAATTTATGGGAGTCTAATGAAAGACATTTTCAAAGTAGGCCTGTGCAGTGGAAGCTTTTCCATTGAAAAGGTAAAGTGATTTGACAGTTCATATGTGTATGTCTGAGTCAAGGACGTAAGACTTAAATGAGGTTTCACCCTTCAGTAAGGAGTCTGTGTTCCATTGAGAGACTGAAAGTGGAAATTTTTTCTCCTTTAAGGCATGGCCCTGGGAAATGATACAAAGCAAAGTGAGCTATGATCCAAGTTCAGAGCTACATTTCTGAAATGCATCCAATGTAGGAGTGCTCTTCAAATAGTACATAGAAAAGTTGTGCAATGATGGGTAGTTCCCCCTGCTTTGTGGATTCTAATTCTCTTAAATTACAAAGAAAATGTTGGCCTGAAAGTGACTGAATAACTAAAAGGGAACCATAGTGCTGTTGCTGAGGCACCAGCTAAGAGGTCACTTAAATTGAGAAACTACATGTGGGGAAGGGCAGGAAAAGGGTGATGACAAGCCAACTTGCAATGTCACCTTGACATATGGCTTACTGGAAGTTGCAAAGAACTTAAAGCTGTTAACAGATCTGAGCATTGGTGGCTTTTATTCTGGTTACTCTCATTCATTAAACAGAGTGCAGTTCAGTAGCCATCGTGGCCAAATGCTAGCCGCTAGCGCATGGGCATTGTTTTACTGTGCGAACAGATAACTTATTTTTAAGTTTACTATGGTGTAGAACTTGCAGTAAATTAATCATGACGTTAAGGTGGACTGCATGAATAGACATGACATCATTAAGTTGAAATAAGTTCAGCTCTTGCCATATTTTAGTTTCCAAGGTTTTTGAATGTCAGACAAAGTGTGGTAGATGCAGTTATTAAGTTTTGCAGAACGGTTTTTATTGGGTAGAACTTTGCTTGATGATGTACCCATGAAAGCCAGATTCAGAGATGAGCAAAGGGCTATTTATCTATGCATTCAGGAGAAGAAAATATAATTGTGGAGAACCCACTTATTATTGAAATAGTTGTTTTAAAAATGACTTGGGGTGTGTGTGTGTATCTATATATATATATTCGCATGCTATGGGAGCAGTGGGTAAATACTACAAGCCATATCTCTCCATCATCAGTCAGAGAAATGGTCTGAGTGACAGCTTTTCACTTGATGTTACATGTATTCTTGAGAACTCTGAGTGTGAACTTATAAGAGAGAGGGGAATTTTCAGCATCCTTCTAAACAGGGAATTGTGACTGTGTATGATCTGTTCTCTATTCATCAGAAGCAATGAATAACATCACACTTGGGAACACAAAAATATCTAAGGTAAGATTCAAATTCCCATTATCCCGGCTCAGCAGAAACTTATTTTTGCTGAGTTTCAGACCTTGTGCATGCATGGAAGGGTTGGAGGATTTGGTCTTTACTGAAGATACTTGAGAGGAAAAACTAAGGGTGGGATTTTCAAAAATGCTCAACATTGTGACCTAACTATATTCTCAGTGGTTGACTTGGATGGAACAGTTAGAGAGAACATTGCAGAAAATCCCACACATAGTTGTTCTTTTCCACAGGTATATTCCCTTTTATATGTGATGGCAAAGCCTCTTTGCACTAGAATGACAGTTTCGCATGTGCATGTGCACTGGTAGGAGAGTAAAGCCTTCTGTGTATTGCCATGTTCTTTCTTCCAGGTCAGATGTGTATCATTTACATCCCCACAGAGCCCCAAAAAAGAAGAGTTTAATTGGCTAATACTGGTTGCTGTTCTGTTGGTTGGTTCGATGGTTGCCTTTCATTCTTTATTCATAGATTCTACACCAGAAGGGACTGTTGTGATCTTCTAGTTCAGTGGTTCTCAAACTCAAATCTTTTTCAGAGTTACTGCTTCCCAGGATAGAGTGCCCCATCCTGTAAGTTTGGTCTACAATCTTTGTTCCTAGATGTACACATTTACACTTAGCGTAGACGCCAACTTCCTCTCTACCCCGGGGGTGCTCAACACCTCCCTCTTCCCCCCCAGGCCCTGCCCCCACTTCACCCCTTCCTCCAAGCCCACACCCCGCCTCTTCCCACCCTTGCTCCACCCCAGGTTCCTCGCTCGCTCCACCCCAGGTTCCTCGCTCACTCCACCCTTTCCCCCAAATCCCCACCGTGCCCTGCCTCTTCCCACACCCTGCTCCACCCCTTCCCCCCAGGCCCCACCCCCGCTTCATCACTTACCCACCTCTTTCTGCCCCTTTCCCTGAGCGGACCCTGTCCCTCCTCATCCCCCTCCCTCCCAGCACCCCTTGCACGCCGCGGAACAGATCGCAGCAGGCAGGAGGTGTTGGGAGAGAGGGGGAGGAGTTGATCAGCAGGGCCACTGGGCTGGGGGAAGAGTAGGAGCTTGGCTGCTAATTTTTTTCTGTGGGTGCTTCACCTCTGGAGCACTCACAGAACACTTATTGTTTGCTGGTGCCCAGTTTACCAAGCACTTCAGATCATTTAACACAGGCCACCTACAGGATAATAACTTTCAAACACCATTAACCAGGCCAGGTATTAAAAAGCAGACTGGAAGTGAAAGAATCTGTCTCCCATATTAATCTCCAGAGCTATCTAGTCTGCGAGAACCTTTTATTTCTTTAAGTAGAAAGTGAAAACACTACATATGCTTGACTCTTGAAATGTAGTTTGTGTCTGTTGTCTGTGTCACATTCATATTCTCACTCTCACACACACACTTCAAGACAGGAAATTTAAATCTTGCATTGTTAGATGCCATTTGGCTTCAATTTCCAAATGAAAACCATGGAAACTAGAGACAATATGGAAGGGGTCGAACCTTTGTTCTACAAGACTCTTCTTGAAATTCCCAAAACATTTGCTTTGTTGTATGGAACAAGTGATTGTTTTGACCTCTTGAGATCCAGGCTGTTTTTCCTTCTCTCTCTTGACACACAAGGGTTAGCATATTTCTGCCAAAAATTTTGTTTGTGCTTATTAGCAGAAATTTCTCTGATAAGAACAAGTCATTACTGCAGTCTTGCTGCTTCGGCTGTAAAATCTCTTAAGTTTTTTGGACAAAGACTGTTGGTGTTTTTAGATTTGTTGCTGTTGTTGTTATATTAAATGCAAGTGTGTGAGAGTTTATCTTGTTCCTTTGAGATGTATAACATTAGCTCTGGAACTGCTTCCAAGCTTATAAAATGAGCCTTCAGCGTAGGCCTCTCCAGTAAACATTTTTGCAAAGTTGGATCTGATTTTTTTGTTCTTGTAATGGTTGGTGCATTTGGCAGCATACATTTTTAATAATTAGGAGATAAAACTGGACTTAAATCCAGTATGTCTGGTATTTTCTTGTTTTATTTGGTAATTTATCTTAGAGTATCCTGGGATACAAGATACTTGTGTTTTTGTTTTATTTGGTGGTGTTCCTTTTTAATCCCTCTTTAACTTAAAAAGCTAATGTAATAATGCACTGAAGAACTCTAAGGGTTGGTACATTTTGTCACTTTGGAAGACTAGATCACAAGGGAAATGGCTTTAGAGCTATTCTTCCAAGTGACAAAAAAGTTACCAACCCTTAGTTCTTACGTGCATTATATTAGCTTTCAACGTAAAAGAGGGATTAAAAAGAAATACCACCAAATAAAACAAGAACACGAGTATCCTGTATCCCAGGTAGTCTGAGATAATCAGTGTTACTACCACAGAAAGCCCACTTCTTTTATGGCAACATCTTGACATTTAATATTCATTGTAACATGCAGAGCAGAGACAATTATATTAAAGTTTTCATTAAACTTTTCTTTGGATTTGAAAGCTTTTAAAAATCTGTCATTTTGTTAATTTCAATTTATAGCAATCAGCAAAGGAGTTTACAGCTGGATACATCAGCAGCAAGATATTTAGAACATTAGATGAAAATCTTCAAAATCCCTGCAGTTTAGTCCAAACAAAGTGAGAGAATACAAGTCAGGCATTATTTATTTTTTCTTTTCAGTGGGATGGGGCTGAGGGTAAAAATGCAACACCTTAAAGACCAAATTAGACTTCTTCCCAATTTAAAACAATATACAGTTTTTTTTCAATGCAACACATAAATTTTAAATATTCTCTAAGTAATTTTGTGTCCTTTCCCTCTGAAGAAAAAAATCTGGGTTTGTAATGATGCTGTACACTGTTAAACAGCTATTGTGTTCCAGCCTGGAAATGGCTGCATTTCAGCACTGAACAAGCAGTCCCTACATATTTTGGGACAGATTGTGCGCTCTTACAAAGATACAAATCTGGAGTAGCTCCACATAAATCGTGAAGTAACTCCAGATTTACACATGTATAACAGAGTAGAATTTGGCCCAAAGCCCAAATATCCCTTATACTTCTGTTAGGAAAAAAGGGAGACTTGAAAGTTAAGCAAATAGAGTGAACTAGGGCCCAGTCATGCAACTCTAACCCAAACGAATAGCCCTTACTTGTATGACTAAATTTACTCTCACAAATTATTTGCTTGACTTCAATAGGATCTATGAGCAAGGTGAGTAAATGTTACAGGAGCAGATCCATGATTACTGGCTCACTACACTGGTATGTTCAAATTGCTAATTCTGGGGAAACTGTTTTCTGGGAAGCAGTATCCTATAGAATAGGGGCTGTGGCAGTTGGTGTTGACTGATGGACACCTTCGCAGAGAATCAGGGGAATGAATGGGCCAGGAGAATTAATTCACCTTTTCCCCCTGGTACATATGGTCCCTTGAGAACAGGTTGAGGTACCTGTGTGGCATTATGGGAGAAGGTAGCTCTGCTTCTGCCTATGCTGTCTGTTCTGTAGATAGACTACTTCATTTCCATTCCCCCCAATCTGCCTCTGTTCACAATCTCTAAGTTCACTTAGTTCTGTGTGTTGTTTCTTTTTTTTCCCCTTAGAGTTTGGGCCTTCCAGTTTTTCTCCTCTGGATTGCTGGAGGGAGGAGACTGAGGCACATAGGAAGCTGACAGCACACTTTCCTGCTGCCTGTGGCCTTGATTGATCTTGTCTGAGTTAATTAAATGATGTATTCGTAGACACTGCTATAGTAACTAGGATACCTAGTAGTAGTGGTGTGGGCTAACAGCTGAGGGCATTTGCCCAGATGTGAATAAAACAGTATTCTGTAGATTTCCTCAGAGCCAATGCATTCTCTCTATTTTAGCAATGCTGTAGAGTGTTGGCGCTCCTTAAATTGCTATATATATAAAAAACTCTGTGAAAATAGAAGTAAAAATAAAAAAAGCACTAAAGTTTGAGTAGTAAAAGTGTATACATAAAACCAATCTGTTTCCTTGTGGAATGTGACTTAAGAAACAGAACACCCAGGTTTTAAACTTCCTCTTCTCAGAATTTATGGAAGCCTCAGAAACTTTTTCCTTTTTCTTCATATGTCAGGATCTGTTTCAGGATTTTTTTTTTTTAAGTGTAACCCCAGTACTTTTCACAGCTTGATTTAATGCAGCTTCCATGTGTCTTGAATACAATAGTAACTTCTGAAACCAATATTTCTTTAGAGAGCAGTAAAGTTGTTTCTTCATGACACCAGTAAGTAGTTTTCTTGCCAAGAAGTATATTGTAAGATTTATTAGACTTTCCTCTGCCCTCCCTCAAGTAACCCAGATTTTAGCTTCACGTAAAGCAAACATGTTCAGAAAGTACTCTTAACTTCGGGCTAGGCAGATACAAAATAAAATCCTCCATGGGTGCATTACAACTAAAAGATTCACAAGCCCTCCAAGGGGTTTAACTTTTTAAGTAGGCATTTCACAAGTATTTGTTGCATAAACCATTATATGCTCCAGGCTGAGGTTCGTGGAGGTTTTTTCATATAAGGCATACAGTAGTAAATGTGTTTTGTGGAAAATAATATCTCATCCATGCTGACAAGGGACATTTTCTATACTTATAGCGTACGTTTTCTTGTTTCCATATTTAATATCAAATTAAATTTGTCTTTCCGCCTCCCCATCTTTGGAGGCGCTGGGGTTCTGATATGGGAAGCATGGATTCCAGTGAGCTCTGTTTACCTGTTCTTACACTGGAATACTTATGGACTAGTGGAACTCCATCTTTGGCATCCAAGACCAGGTCTTGGAGGCTACAATGACAGAGGATGAGCAGCTACAGTTATATGTGGTCCTAGAGCAATTAAATAGGTTATTACTGGTATAGATATAAAGCTAGACCATATAGGTGCTTGGTACCAAGCCTGAGAATAGGCATGACCCTGTGGTTAAGGCTCTGGACAGGGACATGCAGCTCCCATTGGCCTGGAGCAGCGAACCGCAACCACTGGGAGCCGCGATTGGCCGAACCTGTGGACGTGGCAGGTAAACAAACCGGCCCGGCCCACCAGGGGCTTTCCCTGCGCAAACGGCGGAATAAGTTTGGCAACCACTGATCTAGAGCATAGGAACCCTGCCATAGAGGGGATCTACCATGGGATGAGAATCAGGTCGAAGTTCACTTTTGTTCGCATATTCTAGCTTGTTCAGAGTCCGCATCTTTCACAAAAGAGACTCATGATAGGTTGCCTAGACCTGCCTGCTTTACAGGGACTTCCTTATTAGCAAAACTCCTAGACCATCTCTGATAGGAGGTCATCAAGCAAGGACTAGAAAAGGTAGTGTGTTTGATTTCACCACTATTTTCAGAAGTCTGTTCCATTCCCTGGGTGATCATAAATTAATAAGCCTTGCTTTAAAACCTCAAATAGAAATCGAAAGGTGCGACTCAGTACTATGTGCAAATACTTCACTGACCTGGCTGCATAAAGTTCAGCTGAGTATCCTCCTGAGGACTAGAGTGCCCTGCTTTCATTTTACTTCTCACAACAATCTGAGGGCTGTTCATGAGGGAGCAGGTTTGCTCAATTATTGAGTCATTTCACATACCACATGTTTTATAGAACTTATTTTGCATGAAGGTGCGATCATTAAGGCTATGTTTTAGGCACGGGTATGGACAGGTCACGGGCAGTAAACAAAAATTAATGGCTTATGACCTGTCCATGGCTTGTACTATATACCCCTGACTAAATTTTGGGGTGGGGGTGACCTGGGGGTACTGGGTGGGGTGGCCCAGGAGCGCCGTGGGTGCTGGGTTTGTTTTTTTTTTTTTGGCAGAGCTGGCAGTCTCCCTACCTTCTCCACGCCTCCCTGTAAGCGGCGATGTCCCCCTCCCCTCAGCTCCTAGGTGTAGGGGCAGCCATGGGGGTTCTGTACACTGCTGCCATCCAAAGTGCTGGCTCCACAGCTTCCATTGGCTGGGAACGACGGCCAATGAGAGCTGTGGGAGTGGTGTCTGTGGGTGGAGGCAGTGTGGAGAACCCCTTGGCCTCACCTCTGCCTAGGAACTGAGGGATGTCCCCGCTTCCGGGGAGCCCCCCGGGGTAAGTGCCGCCCAGAGCCCTCACCCCTTCCTGCGCCCCAGCCCTGAGCCCCCTCCAACACCCAAACTCCTGTTGCTGTGGGAGGGGGACAAGGTTCAGGCAGCCCCTGGGCCAGCTGCACCCGCCACTGCAGAAGTCACGGTGGTCCTGGAAAGTCATGGAGTCCGTGACCTCCGTGACAAACTCGCAGCCTTAGCCCTCATTCACTAATCTAGCTGGCAAGATAACCTGCCTGGATTTGTGCATGGCACAAATATGATTAACTCATCACTCTGCAAAGCAGAAAATCTATTCATTCAGTGGGCATTCATTTAAGAGGGATGCTGTAGTTAATTAGAAGGTGTTTTACACAGGAAGTTAATCCGGGCAACAGATCACTTTTTAACAGCTCAACTTTTATACTATATTTTACCTTTGCTACTCTGGACAATTTAATTATCTTAACAGGTTTATACTTCTCCATTACTTATCTTCAAGGATGTTTTTCTATAATTTCTGGAAATATTTTGATGTCTATTGCAGATACTCTTTGAAGTTTTAGCATTCTGGCTCTGTCATTTTCATTTGCTTTTTTGTATTTGGACCTGACAAAATTGCATCCATTTGTGTTGTGGTTAGAGCTGATGCTGGTTTTCCATTTTATGGGCCAGATACTATGCTTGGATGCATGTGTGCGCTCCCATTGACTTAAACCATTTGGATATTTTATTTATAGTCTGCTTTGCAGTGACACATATCACTTTAGCATCTCAGTAATCAGTGTAGCATCCAAGTACCACCCGCACCTCCTAATCCCTTATGCCACAAATAAAGTGGATTTGGGCCAAATTCTATTTAAACTGATGCAGCCTCTTCCATTGGGGCTGGACAGACAAAAATACGAGAAGATTTGGTTCTACATGATTGAAGCTTTTATAATCCACCCCCTTTTCACAGGCGTGTTCATTTTGTTGCAGAGGTCGTAGCAATGTTAATGAAAATGCAGACTTGAGCATCAAGAGGCAACACTGTTTAGTCGCTGTAGGAATGTGGAGATTGACAGTAATGTCTGGTATTGTCACTGTTCTCTCTATACGCTCGTTGTTTGAAGCTAATAAAAGAGAAATGTAAGATGTATAGATAAACGCAGAGCGCCTTATGGCTCTGCGTTAGAGTGGCTCATTATTAGTTCACCCGGGGTGGAAGGACCTGCTTAGCTTTGTGAGGACATGTGCTATACAATGCAGGCCATCCGTTCCACAGGAGCATGCCCAGCATTGCCAACTCTCACAACTTTATTGTAAGGCATGTGATTTTGGCCTCTGCAGCCTTTGTACAATTTTGGGGAGGGTCAGGGGAGGAGACAGACAGACAGACTACCCCCATAGTGCCCTGTAGCCTAGTGGAAAGTTGACTGACCTACAAACCCAGAGGCCATGATTTCTAGTCCTAGCTTCTTCACTGACTGCCGTTAATAATTCTGTGCCCTTCACAATCCTTATTTACTACTGCATTATTATTATTTGTATCCAGTTAATGGGCTTGTCCCCTTAAGAATAGGGCGTGGCAGATCTAAAGTGTTTGAGGCTCAGAGCATTGTGCAGGAGACTTTGCCTATGTGTCCAGAGACTGGGAGACCCCCTCCGGGTATGTCTACACAGCAATTGGACACCTGCGGTTGGCCTGTGCCAGCTGATTTGGACTCAGGCTAAAGGGCTGTTTAATTGCGTTGCAGATGTTTGGGTTTGGGCATGAGCCTGGGCTCTAGGACCATGAGAGGAGAGAGGGTACCAGAGGTCAGGCTGCAGCCCAAGCCCAAACCTCTACACTAGGGTTGCCAAGTTTGGTTGGACGTATTCCTGGAGGCTTCATCACATGACATAATCTTTAATTAAAGAGTAATCTTAGATGACGGCAGACTCCAGGAGTTGGCAACCCTACTCTACGCTGCGTCAGCTAATGGGCCAGCCGTAGCCATCTCATTGCAGTGTAGACGTACCCTCTGTGTACTTCCCAAAAATCAGAAGTTGATTGTAAACATTGATCTGTACAAAAAGCAGCCTCATGCTCACAGGTAGCATATTAGTGCTGATAGGGGACTGGATGTCTCAGGGCATTGCTAATGAGTTATAGAGCCTTTCAGTGTAGGTCAACAGTTCAAATCCTGCCCATCTCAGCAGGGTTTTAAAAATGGGCTCCTCATTAATAAATGTTTTGTAGCTCCTCTGTGAAATGAGTTTGGTGAGTCTCAGTTCCAGCCCCCGCACCACAAATTCACTACCATGCTTCGTATGATCTCTTATTGTGTACAGAGCCGAGCACAACAGGGGCCTGATCTCAGTTGGGTCTCTAGTGAGAGCTCCTGCAGCTGAGGCCAAAATCATCATAGATTTGCAACAGTTTGTCATGTTGTAATTGACGGACACACATAAAGGGTGGGTAGGGGAGTTCAAAAGACAGACCAGAAAAACACAATTTAATCTTTTTAAAAAATATCTCTTAAATGTTAAGCGAATCTCGCCATTCTGATGGGTCTGATTAATGATTTTTGAATTTGGGGTGTTGGCAATACTGCAAATGTGGGGTTGGATTTATTTTAATTTTCCTCTCACTTGTTCACCGTGTCTCTCAAGGTATCGGAGTCTGATCTCAATTATGCAGGTGTGACTGCAGTTTGCACCTGTTAGGGAGTTAGGGAAGCCCCAGAACTTTTTCAGCTTGTATGCACAGCGGCACCTCACCCCACAGCAACAGCTGGGCTCCTGTCCTGTGGCTGGGCCCATCTCCCTGCTCTGGGTGTTGTGACTTAGTGACTTAGCGCCAGTCAGGTTCGGCCTGGCCAACCCTCCACCATCATGGAAGGGCCACGGGGCCAAATTTCAGTGAGTGAGGTTGTAACCTGGTGTGCAGGGGCCTCCTTGAGGGACAGCTGGGCCAAATCTGAGTGGTGCTGTGACCCCACGCACTGGGTTGTAGTGCCAGTTGGTTTGCAGGCCCTTTAAAAGGGGGGTGATGTTCCTCCTCCGGGTGGCCTTGGCCCCCAGTTGGCTCCCTTGCCAACAGTATGCCCTGCACATAAGGTGTGTATGGCTGCAGGTCACTGCATATATTCTGGGCTAACACCTAACTGGGAGCAGAATCAGATCTCCCTTTAACTCTTCTATTCTGCACTGTTTCCCATCACTCTTTGCATGAAGTGGTTCTGAGTTCCATTTGCTCCTAGTTTTTTGAGCTCCGTACCCACTTGAACAGTGCTTCTCTGTCAGTCCCTTCAATGATGTTTGAAAACCTCTATTAGGTCATTTCAAGATCTTTCTATCTTTAGCCTGGAAGCAGCGCTATTCATGAAATGGCCTATACCAATAGCTGTCTTCTGTGAACAAGCTGTAGATTCAAAATATGGAGTTGTATCATTGCCTATGGCAAAACCAATGGAAAGGGAGTCTGGGGTAGGGAGAAAATCTCCTTTGCTACCCTCTTGGAGAATCCACCGCCACCATTCTGTCGGGAGCAAGGCTTTGTCTCCCCTGTGGAATAGGCTGGGGTCTGCTAGGAAACATGGAGGATCCCCAGGAAACCAGGGCAACCTGCCCAGAGACTCTGTCTCTGCATCAGCTCCTGGCAGCAAGCCTCCCAGTTCCCTGGCAGCACAGTCTTCCCAGTTGCATCAGTCCTCCGTGGAAAAGATAGAACAGCCCCTTCTCTTGGAGGGTTAGATGGGGCTTGGGGAAGGATGATGCTTGTCGTCCATCTTGGCCCTGCCCCTGGCCTATCTGCTCCTTCACCCTGCCTGCCTAGTCTGAAACCACTCCCCTTGGACCCTTGGAGCAGCCAGTAAGGGTCAGAAATGGTGTGTGGGGGCGGGAGTGGGGAGATAATGCTGTGAACTCTGTTGAGACCCACTTCTGTGTGAGGGGAGGGGAGGAGGACCTTATGCAGAGAGGTCACTTCCGTGTATGGGTATTGGAGAGGAGGGGCTTAATTATCTAGACTATGCTATTCATGTGTAGGGCTGAATAGGATGGGAGAAAGGAGTGTACTTGGTAGAATTTCTGCTGGGTAATTTTTTTGCAGAATCCAGGCCCTTCTTTTTATTTTTTTTCTTCATTTTTTTGACAGTTTTTTTCTTGATTCCTCCTTTTCTCAGTCATTTGAAATAGGAAATGTAACTTGAAACTTGAAGCAAAAAATTTGCTTTGAGAGATCAAGAGTCTTTTAAGCTGCTTATTGGATCAGCAGTTGCAAAGTTATCATGAGGCTTGAACTCTTTCTACGGGTTTAATGGAAGCAGCGCTGTGCTGGGGCAAACATCACAACTCTATATCCTCAAGGGAAACTGGCTTCTTTACACATACAAGCAGAACTAAATATTGTACTTTGATGTACTTCAGACTTTTTTTATTATTATTACTGCTTTCAACCTGTTGGGAGTTGGTTTTCTATAACCCCAGTTAAGGTTTCCCTTGATGTTGTGTGGGTCTCATGTATATTATAAAACTGGAAAGAACGACATTTCTTATAGGTGGTTAGCCACCTTAGTAGCTTGCTATAAGGTATGGATTCATACCAATGGGGGCCTTGTATGCCTACATAAGAATGCCCATACTTGGTCAGGCCAATGGTCCGTCTAGCCCAGAATCCTGTCTTCTGACAGGGGTTGATATGAGATGCTTCAGAGGGAATGAACAGAACAGGGCAATATATTGAGTGACCCATCCAGTCCCAGTGTCTGGCTGTCTGAGATTTAGGGACACCCAGGCTGGGGTTTGATCTATGACCATCTTGGCTAATAGATATTAACAGACCTATCCTCCATGAACTTTTCTAATTCTTTTTTGAACCTAGTTATACTTTTGGCCTTTACAACATCCCCTGGTGATGGGTTCCACAGATTGATTATGTACTGTATGAAGAAGTACTTCCTTATGTTTGTTTTAAACCTAGTGTCTATTAATTTCATTGGGGGACCCCTGGTTCTTGTGTTTTGTACAGGGGTAAATAACTCTTCCATATTCACTTTCTCCACACCAGTCATGATAAACTGGCCATTTATTCCTACCCTTCGTTCGCTTGTAACCAGTTATTGATCCATGACAGGACTTGCCCTTTTATCTTTTGACTGCTTAGTTTGCTTAAGATTCTTTAGTGAGGGACCTTGTCAAAGGCTTTCTGAAAGTCTAAGTACTCTATATCCACTGGATCACCCTTGTCCACATGCTTGTTGTCTCCCTCAAAGAATTCTTATAGATTGGTGAGGCATGATTTCCCCTTCTAAAAGCTGTATTGACTTTCCCCAACATATTGTGTGCATGTATGTGTCTGACTAATTTGTTCTTTACTATGGTTTCAACCAGTTTTCTGAAGTTAGGCTTACTGGCCTGTAATAGCAAGGATTGCCTCTGGAGCTTTATTAGAAAATCGGTGTTACGTTAGCTATCCACCAGTCATCTGGTACAAAGGCTGATTTGAATCCATGTGTAAAGCAGATGTTTTAATGTTGTAGTATCTTATTACTGTAATATATCATTTTAAATGTCTGCAAAGTGCTTTGGGATTCTTACACATTTTCATTATTTGCTGTGTTCTGCAAAGTATAATGCATACCCCAAATATGTGAAGGTAATTTCTATGTAACCAGTTGACCACAAAAGCCCTGATGATCTTGCAAATTGATGTGACAGGGCAGACCCTTAATTTTAAGCAGAGTCCTATTAAATCTAGTGGGACCCTGAGCAGGTATGAGATCAGGTTCAGGGCCTTAGTTACTATGTTAATATTCTCTATGGGATGTTTTCAAGTCATTTCCATTGTTGTGCAGCTATGTCCAAAAGTGAGTGGATAGTTAGTATAGTACATGTTTATGCTACTGTTTGTTTGATGAAGTAAATATGTATTTATGCAGGTGGGATGCAGAGTATGAACAGGAGTAGTGTAAGTGGATGAAACATCAGGTTTCAATCTTGTAGATTCCTTGCAGCTACAGTTTCAAATCCAGGCAGTGTCTGTGTTTGTCCTTCAAAGGTAGATAAATTAAATACCATGCATTTCACTCTCTGGAGATCTATCACATGAGATCTTTAAAATTCTCTCTTCTGCATTGCTTTTAAAGATCCCATAATACTCTTCCTAATAGGCGGCATTTGCCCTGATGACCTTGGCCAAAATGTTCCCTTTCCCCACCCTTTATTATCCAACCTACTGTGCAACATTTGGTTGATTCCATCTGTCCAAAAGGTGTGGTATGACAGTGGTATATATAGCTTGTGGAATGCTTTGAAATGTTCTAAAATGAGGTGCTATGGACATTCAAATATTATTCATTTCTATAATGAAAAAATATTATTTCAATGATTGTCCGATATGTGTGTGTGTGTGTGTGTGTGTGCATTTGCATGTGTATATAATAGAAATGTATTTTAAAACATTCCACATCCATCAATGTTTAAATGTGGGAAAAGACTTACACTACACACATTGAGCATATTGTTGTATGTCACTGCTACAATGTTATTGGTTCAAACCCTGCAGCCCATACTCAAGCGAAATTTCATTTGAACCATTGGAAGTTTTGATATGCAACTCAAATGCTCCCTCAGATAAGAGGATTCACACTACATCCCTTCGAGAAGGCCTAAGCTGCACTTGACTATAAAGGGTGTCTTAGCTAATTAGAGCTCATGGGCCACAGCTTGTGAGTTCAGAGCTTCTGCTAATTATGTTCTGAATGTAATTTTAGTTAAACTATTAAATCTTTGTCCCAGGGCTGTTCTCATTAGACAGAATTCTAGCTCTTCTGGATTTTCTTTGTGCAGAATTTCTTTCTTTACAAATGGATGGAGGGAGGCACATCTGGTAATGGCGATGGGATACATGTGGGTCCAAGAAACTGCTGCTTAAGGAACACTGCAATAAAATTGTCTTGTAAAATAGTGAAATCGCATCATAAACCTCCACATGAGGAAACCTTGATCTTTACCTGGTTTTTATGAGTGGGCCTAGTAAAGTTTATCATCAAACTTGAGGGCACATGAAACCCCAAGGGTAGGAAATGGTAATATTTTTCTTGCTTAGAGAAGACTAGAGAGACGTTGAAGCCACCAAGATGATTATTTCTCTTTCTACCCTCAAACCGATCCTATTTTTTATATTGTGGGTAGTGCCTAAGGATCCCAACTAGGTATTGGGGTTCTATTGTGTTAGGCACCATAGAAGCACATAACAAAAAAGATGGTCCCTAGCCTGAAGGTCTTATGCTTTGTAAGACAAAAGACAACAGGTGGGTTCAACTAATGGATGTAAGGAGCAGAAGGGAATAGTGAGACAATTATAATCACCCTAGGATTCAGGCTGTGTCAAAACCTTCTAAGTTGCAATCTAATTGTCAACAGCTTTGGGATTTGTAATAAAATTTTGCAGAATGTTTGCCCATAATGTGGATTAGGCCCTGTTTGTTATTTTTTAAAAATAATAATTAACGAACACAAAGCTTTAAAATTGGCAGTTGCTCAAATTTATCTTTCCTTCATATTTAATAGACATATCCAGATGAACATGGAAACTTCTTTGTAATGGAAATGAATGTGCTATTTTGTGGTGTCCGAGATCTATCTAATGGACTGTGACAGTTCCTGCAGTGCTAGCAGGTGAAAAACTTGCTTCCAGAAAGGGCCAGATGACAGATGTACACGCTGGAGAATAATGCTTCGTGTGCTAGTCAGAAGATGCATCCTACTTACTACCAGCACTGACGCTCCAAGAGCATGTGGGAATGGAGGCTCAGAGTGGGAGCAAGACAGGTGAAGCCTGATATTAGTCTCAGGCATGTAAGAGTATGTCTACACTGCGGTTAGATACCTGTGGCAGCCCATGCCAGCAAACTCTGACTTGTGGGGCTTGGGCTAAACAGCTGTTGAATTGGGGTGTAGACATTCTGGCTCAGGCTGCAGCCTGATCTCTGTGACCTCCCACCTTGCCGGGTCCTAGAGCCCAGGCCTGAACGTCTACAGTTAAACTGATCCTTAGCCTGAGCCTTGTGAGCCCGAGTCAGCTGGCATGGGCCAGCCATGGGTTTTTCACTGCAGTGTAGACATGGACTAAGAGTGCTGACAGAGAAAACTGAGATATAGAGAGACTTCGGAGTGGATGCTCCTTGGAGGAGAAAGGAAGCAGCTCGCTGTGCCCTGAGGGATAAATGTTGTCTGCTCCTTAATGGCTTTGGAGGGCCCTCTTGTAGCAGGGCCAAGTCCGTTGTGAGGTTCAGGATGTGGGGTGTCTGTGCAGGGAATGTGTACCCATAGAGCCCAACTTGGTGGGGGATGCTTGCATGCTGCTGTTCAGTAAGGTTTTTGGGACTGGTCATTCTACTCTCCACTTCTGGGAGCATTGGGGAGAAGGGTCCCCAAATGTGAGCAGTGCTGGCCGAAAAAGAGGGAGTAGCCAGAAAGTGTCTATCTGCCTCCCTTGAGTGGGCCAGTGCTCTGAAGTGATTTCTCGTTCTCTCTCCCCCCCCACCCCCCCGGTACTTGGCTCACTGGTGCTTGCTCACATGCTCAGGGTCTAAGTGATCCATAGGCGCCGAATCCGTGGGTGCTCCAGGGCTGGAGCACCCACTGGGAAAAATTAGTGGGTGCTCTGCACCCACCGGCAGCCAAGCTCCCCTCCCGGCCCTGCACCTCACCTCTACTTTGCCTCTGCCTCCTCTCCTGAGCGCGCCGTGTCCCCGCTCCTCCGCCTACCTTCTAGCACTTAGGACTTCCCAGGAGGGAGGAGCAGGGATGCGGCACGCTCAGGGGAGGAGGTGGAGAAGAGGCAGGGCAGGGGCAGGAACTTGGAGGAAGGGGGTGGAATGGGGGCGGGAAGGGAGCAGGGACTTTGGGGAAGGGGTGGAATGGGGGAGGGGCGAGGGCAGTGCAGGGGCCGGGCCAGGGGTGGGAACAGTGGAAGTCGGCGCCTATGAAGTGATTGCCAAAAGTGAGGTCAGGAAGGAGGTTTCCGCCAAGTCACAGTGGTAACGACCTTGGGTTTTTTTCACCTTCCTTTGTAGCGTGGGGTGTGGGTGCTGGGATCATCTGGGTATATCTCACTAAGCAATGTCGTGTTATTGTTAGGGGCCTCAGACACTTTGTTCCCACCTATTCTCTGCCTGTGGCACACACTAGTTTCCTCTCCTGACGGTTGTAATACTTTGGTCTAATTTCAGTTATTGGCTTTAGTGTACAGGTGGCTGGGTGGTGTTGGTGGCTTGTGATGTACAGGAGTTTGGAGCAGATGATCTGGTGGTCCCTTCTGGCCTTAAACTCTGCAGCTGTGTGGAATGGAATGTGAATTAAAGCTCTTCCCCTGATGGAGCCCAAAGGAGGGCAGAAAACTCGGGTCTATAAAGGGATGCATCCCTTCCAGCCCACAGTAGACTTGTTCGATGTGGTTGAGGAGGGTTTTTCTTGACACTTCCCTGCACCAGCTTTGCTGAGTACGACCTTTCCTCTTTAAACCAGCCAGTTATTCATTTTGTTAGGTAAAGTTTTAGGCCTACATCCTTTCACAGGTCCACACAGGCATCAGTAGGATTTCTGCATGCAGAGCATGCATTCAAACAGCAGGTTCAAATGGCTTGCCACTAGAGCCAGATGGAAACTGGATTTTCCCTGATGTGATTTAAAAAAAAATTCCATTCCAAAATAGAATGAAAACTTAATATTTTGAAATTTCCAGTGAAATAAAATTTCAAAACCCCCTTCATTTTGGGTTGATTGGAACGTTTTGTTACAATTATGACTTGTTTGTTTTATACAAAATAATATAATATTTTAAATAAAGAGTTGTTGATATTTTTGCCCTTATTGAAACATTTTTTTAAATCTTTCTTTTGGAAATGGAATGTCATCAAAATCGACACAATCCGAACTTTCTGATGGAAAATGTAAAAATGTTCCTTCAGAAAAATTCTTACCAGCTCTACTTGCTACAGTTTGTCCGTGAGCTGTGGAGCTGTAGGGGTATTTTCAATTGAATGAAAGAGGAACTGATGAGATGGGTGAGTGAGATTCTGTGGCCTGCGTTGTGCAGGAGGTCAGACTAGATGATCATAATGGTCCCTTCTGACCTTAGTATCTATGAATCTATGATGAAGAATCTGCAATTATGCATTAAACGAGGCCTTTTTGTTCTGGTTGAACCCACATAAGTCTGAAATGGGTGGTTTATCTAGGATATCACCAAATCTCACTGAATGCCCATGTAAGACAGAGGAGTCAGCTGTTGAATGGAACCATGATGAGGCATCTTCTTATGGTTCCAAAAGACAGTTTCCACGGAAAATTCTAGTAAGTGGAAATGAAGAGACTGCATTTTGCTTTGGCTTTCTTGTGGGGAAGGAAGTCGACAGGATGAATGGACTTGTAACATGGAGCCCTTCTAGTGAAACAGTTTTTTTCAAAAAACAGGTTCCCTCAAAACAGAATAATTGTAGCTGGAATTACCCTTTATCCATTTCCCTGCATTGAAACAATCTGAATGTTCAAAGCTAAGGCCACAGATTAATTGTGTAATCAGTATGTATCAATATTGAACCAAATACTTGTGTATATTGTGTTTAACAAAGTTGCCCCAAGTATCCGTTTTGTATAAGAATAAGAATAGCACACCTAAAATCGGCACACATACTTTTTGATAGATAGATATACACGTACACACACACACCTGTAAATGCCTCTGTAAAACACATATAGATGATTAAACGAAGAAGACACAATTTATTACTTGTATTCTAAAACTTTGTTCCGTCATAGTTGCATGTAAACAGATTCCCTGTCCAATTTAGCATAAACTACATGGCAAGATCTCAAAGTTTGGGGTTGCTTGGATCTAGGATTGTTGTTGTTCTGGGCTAATCTTCATCATGAAATAAACAATCTGTAGTTCAGTAATTGTGCAAGTTGTTCAGTCTTAATTTCCTTTTTTCAGTCACAAATATGTCAGTTGACGGCTGTGATGACTGTGGCACAAGCCCTGTTAACGTTCAGTGTCGGAAGTTAAAAGAGCATACCTGTTAAAATAGGATCATCTTCCGAGGATCTCATCGGGGAAGAAAGCTAGATGGAGACAGAATGTGCAAAGGGGACACTATACCTTTCAAATAGCCATTATCATTTTCCTAGTTGTTGTTGACGTCTGAAGATAAAAGTAAAATGAAGTGGGATTTACTCATAATCCATCCAACCCTCCTCCCTCCCTCACTTTTATCTCATCCCTCCTTCCAATCTACTGTGTGTCTCGACTGTCATTGTGTTGTGATCGCTGAGTTCTAAGGTGTTCAGCCGTATACAGAAATAGACTTTGTCAAAACGCTAGCTGGTTTTGGTATCTGGGATGTATAGTCCACTAATTACTAGGCAGAAGTCATCAGCCTAATTTTTACATTGGTTTAATTAAGGGAGAACAAACATTTAAAAAGACCCTCAAAATGCTAATTCTGCAAATAATTAGCTGTCTTTAGCTCTCTAATTTGATGTGTGTTAAAATTCTGAAAATGTTTTCATACGACCCCAGACTAGAGAATATTCAAGTTTATTGTTTAGTGCTCCATAAATTTTGTTGCTGTTACGATAAAGGCATATTGTGAAATCCATTTGCTGATGAACTGTGAACTGTTCTATGGCTGTCAAAAATATGTTTCCTGTACTGATAACATGATAGTGAGGGCTGCATTTCTTATATTTCAAACCTCATACAACTGTGGTTTGCCACAGTTAGCATAGGTGATAGGACAGGATTAAGAGCTCAGAATACCTTGGCAGGAAAGAAGGGAACAAAGAAGTTTGAGGCATCTGGGCATAACATCAAAGGGAAATTGAAAAGGCAGCTATGCCCAAAATTTTAGAGAAGAGTCAGATTCCATTTGAACTCAAGTGGTACTAGGAAGTATCCCAGGAACTCTGAAGCAGAAATTCCCCCTTGGGATTTCCTCATTAGTTTACTTCCCTTATGTCCCCAAAACGCTCGTTAGCAGGGAGAGCCGATTGCGTGTTTATCTTATGACCCAAATGCCTCTTTTGGTAGCTTGTTTCTAAAATCTGGTGTCTTGAAAAATTCTCTGTGAAAAAGTGAGGTGGCATTCTGATTCTGGGACCCGAATTGTTATTACTACCTTTTCTGTGCAACTCGGCTCTGCGCCAGTTCCTCTCTTTGTTTCTTCTTTTCCGAATCAGATTAAATGTCTCTATCCTCCTTTCCCTGTGGGGATGGTATATTTTCTTCTTTGTCCTTGAGTTTCTTTTTCCTTGCCCTTCCCCCACCCATTCCTTTTCTCACCGGTCCTTTTTTCTTCTGTTCCCTCCCTCTCTTCTGCTCTGCTTTTTCCTTCTTACAGGGAAGGCAGCCTATAGCATAACACATGACTCAAGCGCAGAATCTTGCATTGCTGTTCTGTAGCTGCTGTTGCTCGTTGCCGTGCAGTGACTCACCACTCAGAGGGAACTGGGAACAACTACCAACTGGGAAGTGAAGGGAGAAGCCGAGAATGCATATTTGGGTTGCCACACATGAACACTTGGGAGCAAACAGTGCAACTACTCTGCATGGAGGTCCTGTCCTGTTGAGATGATGACAGAATATTACCTTTACTGGACACAGCAATAGAGCAAAAAGAGTATTCCAACAATTTTTTTTGTGATGAAATGGGCAAGTTTTACAGGGTTTTTGTTGAATTTGGCTTGGAGTTCTTGGGTTGGGCCAAATCTGAAACTTCAAGTGAACTTTAGAGGAAACTCCTGGAGCAAATCAGACTTGTAGTCTTGGTTTGAAGAAGTGTTGGGAACTAGAAATATGCAGACAGAGCCGGATTAACCCATCACTGGGCCCCAGGCAAACCTCACCAACGCTCTCCTGGCCAGCTCTCCCATGCAGGCACTCACTGCAGCTTCCCGTCCAGCTCCGGGATGACATCGGCAAAACTCCTGCTGCGCTGGTTCAGACACTGATGTGTGCTGGCCCCACAACAGCAGTGAGGAGACGCAGTGCTGGCCACCCCACAGGTTTGGCCCTGCTGGCCCTCCATCATGATGGGGAGGTGGAGGCAGGGCGGGGCCAAAAATTAATGAGTGGCATTGCGACCTGGTGCAGGGGGGTCACAACTCCATTCGCTCGGTGTTGGCCCTGCTGCTTCCCCTGTCATGATGGCGGGCAGGGCCAATCCTGAATGGGCAGTGGGGTGGTCAGCTCTGCTCCTCCTCACCACTGTTGTGGGGCCAGCTCCTTCACCAGTGTCTGAACCGGATGGACCAGCTGGAGTTCAGGTTGTCCTCTCCCCACAGTTTGCAGCACTAATGGAACCTTACAATTCACAGCTCCCATTTAAAGTCAGGATTTGCCCTCACTCCTACCTAGTGTGTGTGTCCTCATGTTCCTTTTCTTTGTTGTTCTTCTATCTCTCTCCTTTATGGTTCTTCCTGGAGTCACGACCCATCCTGAAAGCCTGTATAGTTTTAGATCCTGGTCCCCTGAGTGCTGCTTCTCTGGCAGCAAACACTTGTGGCATGTTTTACTCAAATTCTGGTTTTCTTTTTACCAAGGATAAACCACACCATTCCCCCAGCTGGCTTGGCATGCTGACATGGAGAACCCAGCCTGCAAGGAGGTTGGAGCTCAGTTAGACTGCTGCTTTTGCTGAGATTTTTATCCCGGTATTCCCTGCCTGGGAAGAGAGAAGACATAGTGTGCTTTACTTTGACTAACAGGATTGCAATATCTGCTCAACCTTCATTTTGTTTTTCACCTCCAGTATGAGGGGGTTGACTTTCTCATACTTAAGGAGTATGACGTTTGTTTCTTTTCAAATGACAGTGCTGAAGAGCAATTTTGCAGGCTCTGTACATAGATTATGCTGCTTTGACTGTGTTCTTTTCACAGAAATTCCTAATTAAGCATCAGATAGAGGACAGTGGGTCATTCCTTTAGCACTCCCTGCTATAATTTTTAGCCTTCCTTATGCTGTTGTCCTTATTAGATCATTTTCTGGACAATTTTAATACACAACACAACTTAGTAAATAAAAGACTAAACAGAGAGACAATGCTGGCCATGTCAAAATGGGAAAAGAGTGTTGGGAGGCTTCTGCACAATGAATTAATTAGCGTATTTTATTAGCTCTTGCCTTGTGCTGAGACTTCAGCAGTTGTAGGCAATTAAACTTTCATTTCCTGTCAAGGCTTTTGCAGCACATAGTTGATGGAAAAAGTTGAGGCTGGAGAAGCCATAAGCCAGACTCTGTCTCTGTTTTATGTAAAATCTGGTCATTGTCTTCAAACCTTATTCTACCACTGATCCTAAAAGCAATGTGGTGTCTATTGTGCTGAAGCAACTTGTATTCATTTAAGGATAAGATTACTAGTGATGGTATTAATTGGATTTGGAAGGCTAGGTGGTCTGAAATTGCAGGCGAGTTAGTGTGGGTGACTAAAGGGATGTTGCATGTGTGCCTATGGGGAAAAATTGCATTTCGAATGGATTTAATAGTCACATGAATTTCTGTAAATACAGCGTACTTCCTGAATGCCTCATTCTTCCAGAGAGCTTCTAGACTTGTAGGGTTACTGTTGGTGATGGAGGCTGCCCAGCACTCTGTGTGTGGATGTGTGTGTGTACGTACGTGTACACACACAGAGAGGCGAGACTAAGAACGTTGGAGTTAACGGTATGCTCTTTACATGGTAGCCATTAGTTAGGGTTACCATATTTGAACATTCAAAAAAGAGGACACTCCACCGGCGGTGGGGGGGAGCGGGGGAGTGTATTTGCTCACACACCCCACCCCCGGCCCTGCCCCAACTCCACCCCTTCCCTGCTCCCATTCCAATCCCTTCCCCAAAGTCCCCATCCCAACTCCGCCCCTCCCTGCCCCATTGGACCCCTTCCCCAAATTCCCGCCCTGACCCCGCCTCCTCCCCTGAGCGCGCTGCGTTCCCCCTTGTCTCTGCCAGCCGCACGAAACAGCTGTTTCGCAGCACAAGTGCTGGGAGCTAGGGGGAAAAAGCGGGCACTCTCTCGAGTGATCAACATTCACTCTCTTTCTTGAATGATCAACTCTTCTTTGGGGAAAAATAATAATGGCAAAATCCTGGACATTTTTAGATATTTAAAAATTCCTCCCGGATGGCGATTTAAGAACCAAAAAGCCGGACATGTCCTGGAAAATATGGACGTATGGTAACCCTACCATTAGTGTATCCCTGTTCAGTGTGTGCTCAGTGTATTAAACTAGTTCATAAGCTTAAGAGCTGTATGCAGGAAACATAAATTTGTGTGTATGTTTATAGGTAGGATACTAAATATGTTTTGTTTAGTACAGAGGCTCAGCTTGTCTGCTACCCATTGATTTCTAGGTAATACAAATAAACAAAAACAAAATCATAGTTCTTGTCTACTACTTTACAAACATTAATCCACATCACAATCTTGCAAGGTAGGTGGAAGTGTCTTCATTTTACAGATGGACAAGCTAAGGCAGAGTGGTTAAGTGACTTTCCCATGGCCATGGCAGTAGCCTTATCAAAACTTGGATTAAAATTCAGGGTTTTCCGGCTTCTACGCGAGTGCTCCGGCCGCTTGACCACAGCTCTGTCTCTTTATTTTAAATGAAATGTTAATTCATTAAAGGCTCACAACAGTCTGATGAGATAGGGAGGTACTATTATCACTGGATGAGGAAACGGAGGCGCAGAGATTAGAGTGACTGCCTGAGTTGATGTGCAAAGTCTGGCAGAGCCAGCATTTTTTCAAATGCGAGTTACTTGAAGCCAATGACTAATACCTTAGGTTGTATTTGTCAGGACTTTGAGCTGCCTGGTGCTTTCCTCAGTCCTCCACTTCCCCAACATCTTCCCTTTTTCCCACTCAGTTGCTCACTTCAGCCCCTCTGGGAAGCTCTCTTCTACCTCCTCCCACAGATCTGCTGCTCCTCTGACATATCTGCTCCTTTCCCTCCTGGCTCATCTGTTTTAGCTCCCCCGCCCCCCAAAGCCAGCTCTGCTCTGTGTTGTATTGTTCTTATTAGTTGTACTACCGAAGAGCTTAGAAGCCCTAGCAATGTCCCTGTTTCCCCGGTAGCTTCCCTTTTTACACAACAGTAAAGTTTCTGCCACATCCTAGAGCAACAAATACACAAGGAGAGTTCTCATTTCCGAACAGCACAAGCATGGTACTTTCGAAAGGGCAGAACTCTGTCTGGTTATTCTCTCCCTCCACACTGATTCAAACAGGTCCTATCCAATTCAGCCAAGCCTGGAAAGTACGGGCAGTGCGTGACTCCTCCATTTGGGGAGACTGCGCGCTGCCAGACCGTGGCCCCGCCCCATGGCCTGGCCCCACTCAACCTCCTCTGCCTGAAGCCCCGCTCATGCTCCTCCACTGGACCTACTCGGCCCGCTATCTGAGGCCCCTCCTGACCGCTTTTCACACCTCTTCACCCCCTCCCCTGTCCCCCCTGCCTGCCTGGCCAGTCGCTTGCCCTTCGCACGCACCTCTTCACCCCCTCTCGCTCCAGCAGGCAGAGAGGGACGGGAAGAAGTGGAGCCTCAGGGGAACAGGATGAGTGGGAGTAGGGCCTTGGGCGGAGTGTGGGTGGGGACATGGCTTGGGTGCCCACCCTTTTTGGCAGCGGCATGCTCCCAAGGCGGCGGGCTGGCTGTTTGGGGAGGCTTAGCCTCCCCTGGCCTCCTATACCCACCGCCTATGCTGGAAAGAGTTCCAGTTCGTGTGTGGGAATGAATGAAAATGTGACTTTTCCTTTTGAAAGGAATGCCAGTCTTGCTCAGCACTCTGTGTGTGTACCTGGTGTATGTGTGGACATGTACTTGCATCCAGACCATACCAATTCATGTCTAGCCAAGGGGGACAACAGGAAAATTACCTTTGTCATAATTCTGGAAGTATGATGATCTGTAACCTGGGATGGTGTTGGTGTCCAGTGGATGGCACGCTCAGCTGGGATTCAGAAGAGCTGGATGGTATTCCTGGCTCTGCCAGTGATCTACTGTCTGTTCTGGGCAAGTAACTCTAGCTCTGTGCCTCTGTTTCCCCTCCCATCCTTTTTTGTCTGTCGTGTGTGTTAAGACTCTCTTTGGGGAGGGACTCTCTCTTCCTGTGTGTTGTGCAGCACCCAGCACAATGAGCCTCCAGTCTCAGTTAGAGCCTCTGGGCGCTATTGTAATACAGATAATACATTCATAATTTGTTTGTGCACAACGTATTAAATGCAGAAGCCAACTGGATTTCTGTGATCCCAGCTTTTAAAGTTTTCTTGGCCATGAAGAAAAGACAATGCTGGCTCTTCTACTTGCACAAATTCTGTTCTTTTGAGAGGAGAGGGCTCCTTTTGCAGACACCATGTTTAACGGAGTTCATTGTCCTGTATCATAATAGCTTTAGTGATTTAATCCCTATGGATTTTGATAGGACATGTAATCTTGTTCTTGTACGTAGCTCTTTAGGATTTAGGATCTTCACAGCTATGAACTGGGATTTCCCTCATTACCCCCCCACCCCGCTTGGCCCTGTCCCTTTTAATATGAATCTGGCCAGGCTTGGTTTATAGTTAGATTTCATGCTTGTTACACTGTGACACAAACAGGGGTAGTCTGCTGAAATGGGCATTCAGAGGCTAAGACAGGGGAGTGATTACTAGTGTGTTCAAAAAATAAACACCACTAGGTGGTTTGTCATTGGACAGGAGCTAGGAATTATAAACCCATGGAATCCAAGAATTATCTATGTGCATATCTCAGCACTTAAAGCTAAACCAGGGAAGGTGTGAGGTTTCAGCTTTAAGTTGTACCTGTCAAGGGTTAATGGGGGGTGAAGGCTGGCTGCTTCCTATACTGCAGTATCCCTTTACAAACATGCTTTTTAAAGCCTGCTAACCAAATATAGTCTGGCCCGGAACTTAAAAAACCCGTTCTCACTTTCCTACAGTTTAATTAGGGCTGTCTGCCCAAATCTGCTCAAATACCACTTGATACCACATGGGAGAGTCTCAAGAGCCAGCGAAAGGGTTATAGATTTATGGAAAGTGCAAAGACTACCAAGAATTCTCAATTGCCTAAATGACACTTGAGCTGAGATCTCAGAATTACACCCACTTGGGACAGTTGCCTTTGCATGAGCTGCAGCTTCTGCTTCCTTTAAATCTGATGTTTATTTAGCAATGTGCATTACTTCGTATCTTTTTTTTAAGGGTTTTACTGCAAGCTTCCTACAATTCTGCTTCACTGTATGCTTTGCTCAGCTTGATGAACACCATCTAAATGCTAATTAGAAAAGTGAATAGTATTGGCAGTTAACATGCAAAATAATTTGAAATTAAATATTTTTAACACTTCGTATCAAATTGGAAAGAGGCCTCATTCCTGTGGCAAATCTTGCTAAGGACATAAATATTCCTAGCAAAATTGAGTCCATTTTCTAGTGGACAATAGGCCACTTTTCCAGATAAAATGATCCATTTAAAAAGAGTATGGAATGCATTATCAAAACTTCACAAAGATATGTGATTTTGCAAATTTTTAGTAACTAAATAGCCTATCTATCTGAAAGTGACTGAAGCAAAGTTTTGGGGAGGAGGGTGTTACTTACTCCCATGACTTGAAGGGATAAAAATGCCAGTACCAAATTCTGTATAGGAAAAATTGACTTTTTCAGAATTCTAATGCCAGCCATTATAGAGGCACTGTCAACTTGAAATCTAGTCATTTTTATTTATTTTCCAGTTGTAAGCAAATTTTGGAATAGCCCCAATGGTTTGCTTAATAGAAAGTACACTCTCTGAGTCGCTATAGTATTTAGCTGTCTTATGACTTCAACCTTCTGTGTTTCATTTCATGCCCTTTCTTCTTTTTCTACTGATTGTACTAGATTAAGTTTGAACAAGCGTGATAATGGAAAACGGTTCATTTTAAAAAATCACATACCTTAATGAATGGCTGTTCAGACCGAAGGAAAGGAAAAATCAAACCAAAATATAATTAGAAAAACACACAGAGTACAGAAAAAGTATACTGTAAAACAGAATGAGTTAACAGTTACATTCTTATGGAATCTTCATATTGAAAGATATCCTACTGAATGAGCCACAGGAACTGTTCCTCTGAGTAGTGTTGCCAGAGGCAACTGTTCGTCTTTTAAATCAGTTCCATGAATGAATGTCATCGGATGAATGAGTAGCCGTTGTCCAGAAAAAATTGGATTGTAAAATGAAGAGTTCCACAAGTTACCAGATGTTCTTGAGTTGAGCCCTGTTTAAAAGGCTCTAGGCCAGATTCTCTTTTCACTTATATTGATGTGACTCCATTGAAATTGGTGTGAGTGGTGAGAGAAGAGAGTTGGACAATGGATTTTGAATTTGTACAGTAGGTGATGGGTAAGTGGGCAGATTCTGATCTGTATTACATCCGTGTAAATCCAAGACAATGGGTGCGCATGGGCATAAATCTGTCATAACAGGGATAGGAACTGGGATCGATATTTTACAGTTAATTTGAAGAATTGTCCTTCCAGTGTTGTATAACAGCTTTCATGCATATTGTTAGTTAATATTTCTCTTCTAAAAAAGAGTTGTCTCTTCTGTTGGGGTTGATTAAAAAGGAGGGGGAGAGAATCTGTAGGTTCAACCAAACACAGGGGCAGGAGCTGCCCATGCACTGCTTTCTGCTTATGAAACAATTTAGAGTAAGTTAGAGATACTTTGTTGAGGTTTTTAACTGCTCAGAAATAAATATGTGAGTGCCATGGCTGTTCATTTTAATCAGATTCTACTTCATTACTAAGTTATTAAGCAAGGCTGAACATACTTTGTTAAAAAGCTGGCTGTGTAAGTTAAACATCATTAAAAGAAACAAAACCCTGTGCTTAGTTTTTAGTGTGTAACTGTTTTGGGTGTGGCAGTGAAGGAAATGGTCTCAAGATTGGTGAGCCTGGAAGACTCCGTTAGATGTCAAAAGTGAAGGCAAGCTGGCAGAGCAGAGGAGGACAGAAGAAGGGGATATTGCCGATAAGAATGCTGACTGAGATGATGAATGATGAATGAAAGCATAGATGAATGTGCTGTGTATGATATGATACAGATGGCAAGTACAGAATGATGAATAACTTGCATATCTCAGCTATGCTGTAAGTTATAAAGGAAGCCGAACAATCTTCAACAACGTTCTAGTTACAACACAATTAAAATGGGGCCAAATCCCACAGTCCTTATTCAGACAAACATCCATTGAATTCCTTTCCTAAGCACTTCTGCTCTTCAGAGTAGAAGTCGTAACTGATTCAGTAAATCCCTGGTTCGCTTACCTTATTTAAACAAACAACCACATAACTTTGCTAATAGCACGTGGAACCTTGTGGTCCTTCTCTCTCTCTTACGCACACACACATGGTCTCTCTCTCTCTCTATTCTACTCTCCCATCTGGCATCATGTGTCTTTTTAGACTGTAAGTTCTTGGGGGCAGGGACAGTCTCTTACCTTTTTTGTTTGTATAGCACAGAGTACAATGAGGCCTCAACTCTGACTGGTCCCACTACTGTTCTACTAATAATACATAGTAATGTTCTTACAGTGCTGAGAACCTGGTTGCTGCTGAATGTATAACAGTAAGGAAGGCCTGCAAGATTAGGCCCTCAGTGCCTTAGCACTCCTCGTCTTATGAAAATGGTTAGTTGTAGTATGTTAGCCGGTGGAGAAAATATCAGACTTCTGTGGAAGACACTCGTATGGTATGTATGTGGCTTGTCACTGGTGTATCTAACAATGAGCAGGTTCTGAACTCTGCACCCCTGCATGGTAAAAACAAAGGAGGCATTCAATAACTTGAGGGGGAAAGGCACTATCAAAAGAAATATTGGAAGTCATAAGCTAAGATAGAGGGGATGAAAAAGAAGAGCAGGTGGGGGGGAAAAAGCTGCCAGCTGGTCTTTATTAATTGGTGCTTTATGAAAGGCCATTGTGCTGAAGAGAGTAAATTGGAATCCAGTAGGACATATGAGGGATTATGTGAGCCTTAATCGAACATTACTAAAAACTAGTGGATTTAGGAACTTCTGACTGCAAAATGTGGCCTCCTTTGCACTCCTAAATTTGTGGAGGGGGGAGAGGTGGAGAGTTGGTTAGGATAGGACTGGGCAGAGATTCAAGGAATTATCTGTGGGTAGGAGGTTTAGAACTGTACGTGACACCCACTGTCAGCTGTAGGTAAATATTCTCCATAGATAGGATTTCTATCCATTGACTTTCTTGTTCTGTATGTCTGGATTCTTTGCTCATATGTCAGAGGACTAGATAAGCACCCATAGTACTTCTCAGTCTAGTACTGAGACTATGGCTTGTCTCATGACTTTTTGTATCTGCTTTCTAAATTGAACAGAGGGAGAAAATCCTTCCTTTTCCTGCTGCAGCGCTGGTTAAAGGAACAGCCCCATTAGGCTGGGAGCACTGTATCCTAGCAGGGTAAGCAGTGGGGAAGGAAGATCACTCACATCACTGGAAAAAGTTTAAGCCATCATTTTTCCTCCAAGAATGGCAAAGTAGTGGCAAGACAGTGATTATAGCTTTATACAGTGCATATAATGTCTCACAACATATGCAGACGATGGGAGAGTGTTGGGGGTGCGGGGCGGGACGGACAAATAATCTTCATTATTCTATCTGGAAGGAAGTGTTGGCTAGTGGTTAGCATGTGGGGCTGATTGTTAGGACTCCTGGCTTCGAGTTCCCATTGTACCACTTTTTCACTGTGTGACCTCAGGCAAGTTGCTTAACTTCTCTATGACTCAGTTTATCTGTCTAAAAAATGGACATAACCACTTCCTGCTCTCCTGCATACGTATGTGTCACAGGGATTTAGCAAGGTTTAGCTGATGTTTGTAAACACTTAGAGATCCTTGGATGAAAGTAAGTATAAAATATTAGTAAGATAATATCCTTTAACTATTGGGGCAAGTTTTTGTAAGCAGAATAGTTTTTCACTTCAGCATCTACCTTACAAGTATCTGATAGCTTCTCGAACAGAAGATGATGTCATCTCACTGCAGGAAGGAAGAGGGCTCACCTGTATATTAAGAGAATAGATAAGAAGAAAAATCCCTTTCTGAATACCTGTGTTTGAAGTAGGAGGAGCTCCTATTCCTGTGATCTTCAGCTGCCTTTATGATAGCCTGGTCCTCTTCTTTGGTGTGTGTGTGATTCTTTTCTGTTCTGGTTTTTTTTTTTTTTTTTGGGTGGACCTGTGGTTAATTAGCTCAATCCATTCAACCATTAAATGCAGAATGCCCAAACCCACGGCTCACCACACTTGGGAAGTTCAGACCTGTTAAAAATAGGCACCAGCACCTGATATGCCTTTTGAAGACAGCGGAAACAGTTTCTGCATGAACTGGCTAAATATAGCTGCAGCTCCGACCATTCACTGTAGAGTTTAATACAGGAAAAACTGCCTTTTGGGCAGGCTGGCTGCAATAGATGATGGAGATCTTCCATTGATATTGACCTGGTGACATGGGCTCTTGATCAGATAAGAGAAAAATTGCCTTGATTTTTTAAATCGATACGGAGAAACTTGTTTTGTCAGACACTGTCAAGGTAAGGATGAGAAGGATTTTAACTACCTTTTGTTCAGTTGTTACTTGGACATAGTGGAGATTCTTGAAAAAATTGCCAGTTACTTTGCAGTCACTTGCAGAGATCAGCCCTGCATGCAACCCTCACCTGCTGTAGTAACAAGAAACCAGAACGACCTTAATTGCATATTCTACCATGACTCTGTGCCTCAACTTTCCCTCATTTTAGATCTAAATTTACTTCAATCCTGCACAGACCTCTCTGTGGTTCCTCTCTCTGCTGTTGCTGCAAATTATTGACATCAGCCACGTGGGATCATGATGATGAAATTATAGGACATGGTCTAGTATGCAATCTAAGCTGAAGGAATGAATCCCACAGATTTTGTTTTGTTTGTTTGCTTTTAAAGTTTCCTTCATCTTATTTTTCTTGTGTCCCTCACTTTGGGCCTTTGTCAGTTGCCAAAAGAGTGAAACTTGCTAATAAATAGAAAAGGCAGAGAACCAAACTGAGATATGGAAATGTAGGACTGGTTGGGGGCGACTATGTTTTGTGTGTCATTTTCGTTGGTTTCAGGATCATAAAAGATACAGGAACAAATGATGAAAGGTTGCATGGGTATATTATGTGTCAGTTCACCAGCTTAGCTTTCTGAATGTTACTGCTTTTTGCAGTTCTTTCTCTGATGCTCACCATGTATCCCAAACCAGACACCTAAAGGTTTGAAAATTGTCCTTGCAGGATCTGAGGAACTTTTATCCAGAGAGTGCCAGCAGCTTCTGTGGAATCTAAGCTTTCATTTTATAAAATATAAACTTCTAGCCCATGTGATTGCAAAGTTAACCTTGCAAATATGAACAGAGTACAGTAATATCAGTCATGCACAAAGGAATGATCTGTTCTTGAGTCTGCAGACAGTTCCAGTGCCTCTGCTGCTGCTCTCGGCTTTGCCGAGTTTCAGAAGCGTGAAAAATGAATAACATTGTCCCCAGCATAGTTTGGAATGGCATCTGGAGAATTTTCATCTGCTCTTTTAGGACTACTCTAAGTTTTCTTTGTGTCACTAGTGTGGTGCAAAGTGGACTCTAGCATGGGTCAGGATCTGTCCAATAACTTGGTGTACATGTCAAAGAATAGGAGTGTGGGCTTCATATTCATCAGGTATCTACTAGCTAAAGCTGATATGAAAGAAGGAGCCCTAATCAGGGCCCAGAGACAGTACCCCTATAAAAATCTCCGTAACCTCTCATTTCCTTGCAACTAAGAAGAGGAGGGTTGGCTTCTCACTTGGGTGTGGTCCCTAGACAGTGGTGCTTTGCCAGAAGCTGGCAATGGGTAATGGGATGGCTCACTTGATGATTACCTGTTCTGTTCATTTCCTCTGAAGCACCGGGCATTGGCCACTGTTGGAAGACAGGATACTGGGCCAGATGGATCTTTGGTCTGATCCAGTATGTCCGTCCTTATGTTCTTTCTGTGTCTAGTAGGTTAAATCTTTTTTCCACCATGTGTTTGACACAATCTCGAAGTACTGTGTGTGGGTGAGTTGTTGGGGTGTGGGTGAGAAGGAGAGAGAAATGGATGGAATAAGGTTAGGAAAAAGAAGAACGATCGATGGGGGGAGAGGGGACATGGAGACGGAAGATAATTCAGAAAAAGATACACCAAGATTGGTTATAAAAAAGAGACAGTGGAGTGAAGCCAAGGAGAGAGAGAAACTAGAACAAAAGCAAGAGCGATGTAATGAGTAGGGCTTTTTGAATAGTATTCAACTGATGTTGTATTCCAAAAAATTCACCATTATTCCTTGAATAAATTGATCTGACAAATATGTTTGTGTGTTATTGGGCTAGTTCTATAGCTGGCCAGAGTTTACTTGGCCAAATACAGTATTCAACAAATTCCAGTGACATTTTATTCAATAATATGTTATATTTTTTCTGCTATTTGATTAACCCTAGTAATAGGTAACATTTTAAAAAATGTAATTGATAGAAAATTGATTGACTATCATACAACTAAATTAAGTGAATTAAAGTATAGTGAGCAGTACACAGCTGCTCATTCCTTTAAATCACAAGGCAAAGGCCTTGGGATGGGGGAATGGCCTCACTGGAATTTTATGTCCTGGTTAGTGTTTGGGCTAGTAGGTATGGGGTAAACCTTTCAAGCCTTGTATAAACAGATTACTTCTCTGGTCCTCCAAAAATCTGATATTCAGAAACCCACTTATTTACTGGCAGCAGATGTTCTGATCTGGGGACCCTCTTCAGGTAATAATTTGGCCTCTTTGAACATGAGAACCTTTCTTCACAGATCAGCTGAAGCTGAAACAGATGCCTGACCAGAAGGGCATGTTGATGAACACCAGACTCCCTAAGTACTAGCAGAAAAGGGAAAGCAAACTATGCTATGATGGGGTAGGGGGATATGCATTGAAGAAACCCACATATGCTTAGTCTGGTGATCAAAATGTAATTGGAATTGACTAGATACACATCAGGATGATGATATAGTGCTCATCTGTAATGTACTCGACAATTATTCCTTTGTCCTGTGATGTAGGTAGGTATTTTCACCATTTACAGATGAGATGAGTGTGAGCAAGGCTTCCTACTTCCCAGTCCTGTGCTCAGCTCACTAGTCCTTCATCTCTGTTAATGAAGGAAGGTATTTCTCACTGTCAGTCTCCACATTGTTGTGATGTTGTTATTTGGAGAAGTACACACTGGAACTTCCATGGTGAACTGAAAAAAAAAATTGAAATTTGAAGCTGTTTTACAGATGTTGCAGCTGTTAAAAATCGATGTTTTTATGAACCGAAGGAGGGGTTCAAAATACAGATAGGGATTGCAACTGGGGGCGGGAGTTGAAAGAGATATGCATTCCTTGAGGACATATCGTATAACACTTGGCTGTTGCTAAGAGGAAAATAATAGTGTTCTCTAGGCCCTGCAGATATTCTGTCCACTCTATTAATTCCTGTGGTATGGAAAATACTACAGAGTTGCTGTCAACAACCTGCCTGTATTAAGCAAAATACTTTCAATTTTTTAAAGTAGTGATGCACTGGGGAGCTGCATGGAGACTGATAAAAGAGCATACAGAACTTCTCCCTGCTAAAGTAATCTGTTCAGAGTTTGCCATCACCCGCAGGGCTGTGTCGATCTGAATGTTCTTTTTGCAGAATGAGTTGGGGTTTCACTTGAGTATCTAGCAGCCAAGAGTCTGTGCCTCAAAAGCGACCAATACCAAGTAAGCTCTTTGGGGCAGAGACCTTCTTTTTGTGTTTGAACAATGCCTGGTACAATGGAGCCTTGACACATGATTGAGGCATCTAGGCACTACCGTCAGACAAATAATTAATAATATTAAGCACTGGTTGGCAGTCACAGTAGAGTGAGTAGACACAGAGGTTGAAGTACTATGTGGAGCGATTCCTCTAGCTCAGCTGTGAGGCAGGAACAGCCAGGAAAAGTTTGCACTGCCGTTGTCAATGCTGTAGCTGTGGATGGAAAGAGGGCATCAGTCTTCTGGCTTTTAATCTGTCCTCCTTTGAGGAGTGCAAGATTTGCATAGAGGTTGATGCTCTCAATTTAACAATCACATTTCTGTCTGAAAGGTTTTCTTCCTGTTGTTACAAGTAACCCACACAATCTACTGGCACAGAAACAGAGAGAAGGAAAACGTCTTGTCTCTTCAGTCTGTGATCTTGGCAGTCCTTTGTGTATCGTCAGTCTCACCATTTTCCTGGTGGGATGGGGTGAAACACTGTTTAAAAAACCAAAAAGACAATGTGGTTGGGGAAAACATACCTCTGTACTAGTTGCTGTGGGATTGGGGACTCGATGTTATACCTGAAAATACTAATAACTCTTTGGAATTGACTAGATTTCAAGATTACAGTGCCCTTTTTACACAGATGATATTTTTAAAAGCCATGTGATGAATCAAAACTGTTCCTGTACTTTGCCAATAAGTAGCGACTAAATGTTGAAGCTACATTACATAACAGAAAGTCACTACTAAAATGACAACTATTCATGGAAAATGGATCTTTTTCCATTATGAGTGCTCTTGATGGCATTTCCCTTTTTGGAATTTTTAAGTGGCTTTTGTTTCTGTTGTGAACTTTGGCTAAATCAGTATTTAGAGAAAGATTGCGGGTGGTGGGTGGGAGGGTGGAAGAGAGCAAGTCTTTTATTTATGTCAACGGGTTTAGGAAAGTTGGGTTTTATAGGATAACACATCACTCTTCATAAGTGCCTTTATTCAGCAATGTACTTAGGCATGGGCCTACCATTTAAGCATGTGGCAGTCACGTGCTTTAAGTTAGGCACTGGGATTTATTTTTCTAGCTCTGTCCAACACTTGCTTGGGTCACAACAGTGGTAGATGGACACTCTCGGAGATTCTCAGCCCTCAGGCTGCTGAGCATGGTATGGATAGATGCCAATAGGCCACAACATATGGCACACACTTGGTTTTGTTTAAAATATGCTGGAAAAAAATATATATTTGCTAGCACCTGTACACATTATGAGTCTTATTCATCTTGTCCCAACAGTTTAATTATGGCTATTTGAATTTGCCCTTGCAGATATCAGCGAAGTTTAGCACATCTATTTTCCATACGAATGGAAAGGAGTCTTTTCTCTATTGGCTGCCTCCACTTAAAAATATCCCTAAACCCTTATGTGATTGGTAGTACCAGTTAGTTTATTTATTTGTAAGTTCTTGTGCCTTTTGATGTAAGCTCCAATGGCAAGAGATGTCTTTAGACAATCTGGAGGGGATATAAAGAATGTGCTTGTTTATAGTGAGAGAAAATAATTGGGCTTTTCTGTTGCTGCCTGAGAGACATGTCTTCTGTTTCTGGGACTTGTTTACTGTGTACTATGCAGAGCCTGCAGCTTCTCTGCAGCAGATCGGGACTCCCCTAGCCTTTCTGCTGTTTTCTTTTTTATGTCTGGGCTTGTGAGCAGCACTGGTATGCCCCAAACACCTGCCAGATTTACATATCGTTCTTGCTTGGCTTGAGCATCCAGTGCAAAGTTGGCACATGAACTGTGGAGAAGCAGGGGTAGTGTTTTGATTGTAAGCCAGAGCCTGATACTGAAATAGGCAACGGGATGGGATCCAGTAATTGTTGGCCTCTGATCAATGAAAACTGTCGTTAGGCCAGTAAATCGTTGGTATGTGGGCTTAGTTCTATAGATCATTTTTGGGCTGGTGTCACCCTGACTCCGGGACGAGAACATTATCAACATGTCATCAAGTCTGCCGGGAGCATTTTATTACTTTTCCCCCCCTTGATTTATATCCTTTCTCTTCTTAAATTTCACACAGGTCAGTTTTGACAACACACTGGAGGAACATTGAGGGGGATTGTTTCTTTGGTGCTGAAATAGACTCACTAGCTCTCCCCTTTCCTGTGCAGTCTTTCCCTCATGGTAAACTGACTTGTGATCAAGTCTATTCTCCCTGAATCCCTGCTGCGGAAATTCTGGCTGTGCCTCCTCTACTTTTTGATAATCTACGTGTACAGGGTGGTAGGAAACAGCCTTCCATTTGTCTCTGGCTGTTGCTGTGTTTACTTGAATCCTGGTGTGACAATACCTGATTATCTTAGGCTGCTACCATGAGAAACTTGCACTGGTTTAACTTAAACCAGTTTTAAACCAATACAAACCCCTTTGGGGACATTCTTGTTTTGGTTTAAGACTAGTTTATTTTGTTTTAGCTTAAAATGATTCATAATAGACTTAAGATAAACTAAAATAAGTCTGGTTTAAACTCAAGTAAATGTCCAGACAGCTTTTTAACTAAATCAGCACTGGTTTAACTTAATCGATTTAAAATCACACCGATAGTATAAAATGAGTGCAACTTTCTCTTGTAGATGAGCCCTTAGCAGCATCTACTGCTGTGGCAGAAGTAACTTCAGAGTAATTACCATAGGCCTGTTCCTGCAGTCCCTACTCAGACAAAACTCTCACTATTGTCAAATTAGAAGGACTGCTTGGTGTGGGGGCAAAACACCTAGGGGCTAGTCTACACAGGGAAATTGACCAGCACAGCTCTAGTGGAATATTCCACTAGAGCTATGCTCGTATAACTCAACCAATAACTTTAGACGAACTTTTATTCCAAACTAGGCTGTCCACATGGTGGAGTTATACCAGCATAGCAGTAACAGAATAATTATTTCACCATTGCTATGCTGGAAGACTAGCCCCAGAACCAAGTCATCCTCCTATTTTTAATAAACAAATCCCATTTTAAAGCACAATTAAGATGCTGATAGTGCAAAATGTTTATATTCACTCTAGCTGGGGATGAGAGAACTGTGTGGTATTTCTGTGGTAAATCTTTTCCTTTTATCCATTATCTTAGCACACAACTTACTTCCAAGATGGGAAGGAAATACTGGTGACCTCTTCCATCTTAGCTGATGCTAGTACTGATGATTAGCAACCAAAAGATGTCTTATACTATTTAATTTTAAAGGCAAATCTTAGTTTTAATCTTTAGTCTCAAATTTAACTGTTATACCAGTACAAATTCAGAATAACACCATTGACATCCACTGTAACAGAGAAGAATTTGGCCTAAGTAATGATGAGGCTCTGGTACTTTTTAAAAGCAAGTCAGCACATTCAGAGTTCAGGCTGAGCACAGAAGGGGTTTTTCTACACCAAGGGATTATATGCTCTTGTCTGTGGTACATAGGCTCGGCAAGTCAGGAGTGGGTTGAGACACCAGGCTTCACTCTGCTATTTCCAGATTTAGATAGATTCATAATAGTATGTTAAAAATAACTCTTTGTGTGTAAATTCCTACTTGGTGTGTGGTAGGTTTTTATTTAAAGGCAAAATAAAAATATACTGGTTAGGCAGGTGAATGACTTGTTTTTACAGGCCGGAATGGTTTTCTGGAGACTTTTCAGTCTGATGTGTAAATCCTCATTAAGGGCATTCTGTTTAAAACTGATTGTGGCCCCAGTTTAGCTGAAGCACTTATGTGTTGAAGCCTGTGAGAAGTCAATGGGACTGCTCGAATACTGAAAGTTAGGCAAGCCCTTTGCTGACTCAGGGCCGACATGAGTACAGATTAGTTGCTACACGAGCACAAAACTCATTGCCCAGAGTTAAACATTTTGAGTAATTTCAACATTTTACATATACATATAATAAACAAACCCCAAACAGTTCTTCCAAGTAGGCAACGTGAATACCTGCTTTGGGAACTCCTTCCCTGCCAAATTCCATTTCTTAAATCAAACCTTTTATTTGATTTACATGACTACAAAAAGCATTTTAAACCAGTAAACCTCTGAGTTTCTTTACAGTTTTATAAATTTTAAAACAGGCAAGAGAGTTTGGGGTTTTTGTTTTTCCTTTTTTCTTTACTTTTTTATTATTTAATTAGCTTTTAGACTGAGACCTTGGTGCTGTGTTTTTTGTTGGCCTGTTCTGTACTCACGCAAAACTTGAGCAAGCAAGTGGTATCTATATACACACAACCCATGTAGCTAAATGAACAATTAGCATTTCCAATTGCCTGTTGAATAGTGTCTATTCTGAAGGAACCACCATTTTCTATCAGTGCAATTGAATATATCCAGAGTGGGATTTCTGACCTGAAAGCCACTGTATTATTTGGGGACCAGGTCAAATGTAGTCTAGTGCACCCTAATGACTGCGTAACTGTTTGTGAAGATTGTTCTGTGTTGACTCTTTCTGGATGTATTTGTGATATCAGCCTTAAAATGTATAGCTTGCTACTCTTTTCTTTGAACACAGCAGTATTCACATTGTTGAGGTGAAAAGCCAAGGCAGTAAATGCAGGAACAAAAGTAAATAAAATGATAATATGGTAGAAAAAAGAGTAGAGGCTTTAATTCAAGCTTTCTTGTGTTACCTCCAGCAAGCTCATAAAAAGAATTCATGGCATGAATTTATGTATGTGTGTGATCATTGGCTTGCGTATGTAGTCTTTAAAGTCTGGTACAAATTGTATTTGTTAGTATTGTCTCTTGTCCTAAATTCTCCCGAGAAAGTGAGATCTCGAAGCCATGAGAGTTTCCTGTTACATTTATTTATTTATTTTAAAATCTTTTAAGTTTGTTACCCTAAAATGGAAAAGACACCAAAGCAGAGGAGAAGGAGCTCTGCCCATCAAAACAGGCTGATGGAAAGATCCCAAGGTAAAATAAATAGAGCTTTATTGGGCACAGTTAGGATTCGGACAAGATGCAAAGTAGTACCCAACCCGTAGCAAGGGAATCAGCCTTGAAGTTTGCTTTGTAGGCATTGTGTAAAAGACTGACAAAAGAAAGCTGTTAATAAAGATTCCATTAATTCTTTTTGGTTTGATAATGATTGGATGTACAGTTCTGTAGCTGTCATGAAAACTCCATGAACTGGAAATAAAACTAGTTGGAGACAGGTCCAGTGAAAGTGAGCCGTGTTCAAGCTTCCCACCACACTGCACTGCCCATCCATGTATGGTGGGCCTACATGGAACATCCCTGACCATCCTGAGCACAGGCTAACAGTTGTGGAACTTGTGTGATGGAACTATCAAAGTCATTGTCTTATGATCTAAGACAGGTGGTGTCCATGTGTCCTGATGCCAGAGACATGTCATGGATTAACTCACCGTGACATTTACTCATTCCCCCACTGGACCTACTTCCAATATTTAAGTGGCTCCAACACATAATGGTTCAAATGGGCAAAAAGGTGCAATCCACTTTTCTTAGTGTGTTATGCTTCCCATTCTGTGCTTGATCCATAGAGAATATGAGTCTGTTATAGGTGCCTTCCCGGAGATTTAATCCTCAAGGTCAAGATGTAGAGGTCTCATGCCTTAGCTCTGGAAGTCCTGAGTTCAGTTTGTGGTGATAACACCAAGACGATCACACTTGTTTGAGATGTGAGAGCATCCTTTTTGGAAACCACACACAGTGTATGTATGTGTCTGTGTACATACACACATACACACACACACACACACACACACACACACAGAGTTGATCTGGCTCAGGCAGCATGTTACCACAAATCTCAGAGCACACAAAGTTGACTGTCTGAAAACGTGAGGGTGGGACATCATCTCATTATCTGGGCTTGGGGACTGGTGAGATTTCTTTCCTGGACATTCATTGCCAATACATTAGTAGAATGAGCTCCTCCAAGGAGATTTGCTTTGGTTTGTGAATGGAGATGAGTCTGTTTTTGAACCGAGCCTTGAAATATGGAGGGCACACATGCTGCTTTGGAATTCCATGGTTCAGATTCCACTCACAGTTAAATTTGTGCGATCAGAAATCAGTGGGAGAGGCTTCTTCAGCATTCACAATGTTTTCCATAACCATAGAGTAACCTTCAGGGTTCTTATTCCTCTCATTTTTGATGCTTGGCTGTCCCTGTGCACCTTTACTGACTTTGGTCAGCTCGTATGTAACACCCATGCTTGGGTTATAGCCCCTGAGAAAGTGCCCTGAGTCAGGTAGCATTTCCCCCCTTCTGCCTCTTGCCAGAGGTCTCGAAGAGTGATGAGACACAGAAGTGCCAAGAACTATTCCAGACGCGGCCCAACATCCAGAAGTTTCTTAAAATGAAACAAAGTTAATTAGAGCATTGATCAAATGATATCAAATGCCCAGGCCTGCACCCAGGCTTGTTTAAGGAGGCCAAAATAATTTTAAATTACAGAGGAGGTCAGAGAATAAAAGCCTCCCCTCTTTTAGAGACCCTGTGTTTGTCACTCACCTCTTAAGGTTACCACACATCAGCAAGTCAGCCTAACCTTCCCCCATCCCAGTTCCATCTTCGTGTGCACTTCTGTCAGTCATACCCTTATACCCCCATGTTACTTTGACGTGGCCAGCTGAGGTACCTGCATTGCCAGCTAATCATGTAGGCATCCTTGTCTTTGCATCTAGACAATGTTTGCACAGGGTTGTTATCTTGGAAAGCGAATTAATCTCTGCCTCTCCCCGACCCCCCAGTACCAGCCAGTTATGGACCATGTTCATTGAAGCTCCCACCCCAGCTTTAGAACTGTAGTTTATTTTATCCAGTTTCCTCTTGTATTCGCTAACATTTCAAAACAACATCTATGCTGGGTCGGAGGAGAAGTAGAATGCATAGCCTTGCTTTGCATATCGTGTGGACTGACATGTTTAATAAAAGGAGTTTCTCTCACTAGGCGACTGGGATTTTTTTTGTGGTCATTCCCTGAAGTGTCAGCCAGAGGGCCATCTCTTTTCAGTTACTTAAGTGGTTCTATTTTTGCCATAATTCCCTATTTCTCAATAACACCAGCCTGCATCAAATGGTTTCTCAACATCCCATATCTTCTCCATTACACGTGGAATGATTGATAATTAATTAGATAGCACCTGAAATTATGGTCAGTGTTTTAAAACTGTATAGTAAGACGAGGGCCCAAAGAGCCAGATCCTGCAAACACTTCGACATGTGGGTAAGTTTACTCAGGTGATAGTCCCACTGAGCTCCAAATTTCTGCATGTGCTTAAGGGACAGATCCCAATGAAATTCATGGAAAGACTCATATGATTTTAGTGGGCTTTGCATCAGACATTAAGTGTTTGCAGGATCTGGCCCTAAATAGACAACATGGAGATGAAGATGTGTCAGAGGGAATCCGGCGCAAACTTCATCAACCTTTTTCTGTTGCCCTCTGTTTATTATTTAACTCCGATATCCCAGCAGATTTTCGGTTTTAGCTATTAAAGCTTGTTACTTGGCTTAGTTTATTAAAGCTGTTTTTCTCTTCAATCAATTTTTGCTACATTTTATTTTTCTGTTCAGTTATAGATATTATGGTATGATACTGTACTTACTGTGATACATTTCACTTACACATATTATCTCATTTGTTTTCATTGCTCTTAAGGATTCAGTTGGCTCCTGATCCTGCAAACATGTAGCACATGCTTAGCTATGCTCACGTGAGTAGTCACATTGGTTTCAGTGGAACTGCTTCGGAGTATGTTTTAGCACTTGTGTAAATGTTTGCAGGATCGGGTCCTTTATTTGTCCTTTATCTGTTTTCCGCCTTCTCTCTACTATCCCATCCTCTCCTCCTTTTGTACAGAGACCCATAGCTTTCTCCCAGCTTTCTCTCAACCTCTTTCTGTAGTTGTCAGCTCATTGAGTCTGCGTGAAGCCACTTTTCCCCTTCATAAAAGGGCAAAATAAATAATTTCCAGGTATAAATGGAACGTAATGGTTACAATAAATAAAAGGAGGATCAACAGCAGATTTGTGTGGTTGGAAATACATTATAGTCTAAAGTGAGGGCAAGGAGAGGCGTGGCAGATGCTCTGCATACAGCCTATGCTATATCAAAGAAATATGGACCCTATTCCTCTTTGAAATTGGTTGCCAAACTTCCATTTACTTCAGTGCAGTAGGATCCAGTGCACTGTCTATATTCTACATAATTCCACAGCTCAAATAAAATGGCATGAGTCACATTCAAACTCCTTGACATATGGAGTTATTTCTTGGTGCAACATTCATTGACTAGCTAATAACCACTGGTAGAAAAATGTTCTTATTCTTTAAACAATATACAGTAACTCCTCGCTTAACCTTGTAGTTATGTTCCTGAAATATGTGACTTTAAGCAAAACGATGTTAAGCAAATCCAATTTCCCCATAAGAATTAATGTAAATGGGGGGGGGGGGGGGAAATGGGTTAGGTTCCAGGGAAATTTTTTTCACCAGACAAAAGACTATATTATATATACACACACACACAATACAAGTTTTAAACAAACAATTTAATACTGTACACAGCAATGATGATTGTGAAGCTTGGTTGAGGTGGTGAAGTGAGAGGGTGGAAGAAGGTGGGATATTTCCCAGGGAATGCCTTACTGCTAAATGATGAACTAGAACAGCTGAGCCCTCAGGGGTTACACATTTTTGTTAATGTAGCCTCACACTCTACAAGGCAGCACAAATGGCGGGGGGGGGGGGGGAGTACAGCATGGCAGACAGAGACACACATCCTGTGTGTGTGAGAGAGAAAGATGCACATTGCCCCTTTAAGTACGCTGACTCCACTCTAAGTACATTGTCTTTTTAAGTAGATCAGCAAGTTGAGACAGCAGCTTCTGCCAGCAAGCTCCATGGGGTAAGTGGGGGGGCAGGAGTAGGGGGGAGGGGGACACCCTGACATTAGGTCCGCCCCCCCCTGCACAGCAAGCAGGAGGCTCCCAGGAGCAGCTCCAAGGCAGAGGGCAGGAGCAGCACATGGCAGTGGGGGGAGGGACAGCTGAACTGCTGGCAATTGATAGCCTGCTGAGCGGCTGCCTCACAGGGAATTTAGGGGAACAGGGAGCTGCCGGTCCACCCTGGTTCCAAGCCCCCCACCAACTGGCTCCAACAGGCTGCTCTTTCTGCAAGCAGTGGACAAAGCAGGCAGCTGCCAAACAACGTTATAAGGGAGCATTGCTCAACTTTAAACGAGCATGTTCTCTAATTGATCAGGAGCGAAACAATGTTAACCGGGATGACTTTAACTGAGGAGTTACTGTACTGTAATGGGGGGGGGGGGGGGGGGGCGGGACTTCAGTGTCTTGGGCATCCTCACTGAGGTTATTCTTGGGTTCCCTCTAACCTCTGTCCTCCTTTCCCCAAATCTTCGCAATAGTTCCTTGATCCTCACCTTCTTCTTTCCACTCTCTCCCTGGGGTGGATACAATGGGACTTCCTCTTTCTCTGTCCTGATGTGGTTAGGAGAAGTGGGAAGATGGCCTCGCGGGGCTTTGTTCAGAGTAGGCAAATTGAGAGCACAGTGGTGTTTGCTATTGCTGTGGAGGAGACTGATCACTACACCGAGCAGCAGATCCCCTGCCATGGTCATGCAACTTGGATGACCCGGTTTGACCTCATGTTTCCTGGGTCCTAAAAGCTGGTTCTGGGTTTAAATCTAGAAAGCTAAACTTTCTATAATAGAATAAGATGCTTGGTTAAAAATAATATTGGGTGCTATATAAGAGCCATCTCCAGCATGCTTAAGCAAGAAAAGCTGGATTGGGCCCTGTGCACACTGAAGAACATAATAAAATACATACTTGAAATAGATAATGAGATTAAAGAGGTTGTTTCAGCTCTGAGGCCTTCTTTGGGCTGTAGGGGGAAAAATAGACTAACCTCTGTTCTATTTTTGCCATAGCCTGTAGACGGTCACACGCTTGGAAATATTTAATCTTATTTTCTATTTCTAATGGGTATTTTATTCATCTCCCTCTAAACAAAACTAGGTCTAGTTGACAGTGTCTCTTTAACTGGAAAGCAATATCTTTTAACTGTGGTGAATTGTGAATGACTTATCTCGCTCAGAGGCAACACTTTATTTAGCCGCTATGCATTATTGCAGCTCTAGAGTCAGTTTCCTGAACCGGAGTAGTGACAACACATTAATGACTGGGACAGCTGGAGTAAATCTTAATAGAAGCAGTTGTGAAGACTGATCAAAGCTGGCATTTCTTATTTTATCAGTTATTTTTCTCTCTCTTTGTTTTATTTTTTTGTTCTTTTTATTTAAATGTTTTTCCTTTTGACCAAAAGAAGAAATAAAAGCACCCAAAAGATAAAACAGAAGATGGGGGAAACTCCTTGACTTTCAGAAAATGTTGTGGAGTGGGCAGATGACTATTTATCCAATCTGTTGAGCACTTAATGGGGTTCATTAAACTAATACAGTGCAAACAGCAGTGCCTCGTGCCTTTGATCACTCAAGTGGCCCTTCCAGTAAGTCTTTGGAGCCAAGACATTTCCCTTTCATCATCTGGGCTTGCCATGGCTCTTGTGCTGATTAGAAACACAGATGACCGGCTCAGACAAGAAAGAGAAAGAAGGCAATGTGCTGACTTGGGGAGGTGTGTTGGAACAGAGCAGGATAATCGCTAAGCCACACAATAAGTGAAATGGGGTGGGAGTTGGAAGGGGAAGAGTGAGAGAAGAAAATGGGGAGGGAAAATTACAGAGGCTGAGGAAATGGCAGCAGATCCTCCCTACTTGTATTATTCCTTGTTTTATGGTAAATTTCACCCTTCTGGTTGCATCTAAAAATGCCAGGCAGTGGGATGTTAGGGCCTGATCTAGCACCATTGAAATCAGTGGGATTTTGGCCACACCACTGGAAAGCAGGTTCAGGACCTTTATTTTCAAGGATGCCTCTCAGGGCTTCAATGCATTGGCAGTCGATTTAACAGGTCTAGTGAAGACCCACTAAATCAACCACAGATTGCTCTCCTTTCGACTCCTGTACTTCACCAGATCGAGAAGAGTAGCGGGAGTCGATGGGAGAGTGTTTCCCGTCAACACTGTGTAGTGTGGACCCCGCTGTAAGTAGATTTAAGCTATGTTGATTTGAGTTACGCTATTTGCATATTTCAAATTGCGTAACTTAGATCGAATTTTCTAGTATAGACAAGGCCTCAGGCCTACCCAGGGAAAAGAAAACTGCAGTTCAGGGTAGATTTGTGTAACAGGTAGGCTTTTAATGTGCATCGTGAAAGAATAGCCCATCAGTTGCAATACTCTCTGAATAAAAAAATCATTTGACCATAATTTTCTAATATGAGAGTGATCAGATCCAAATCTACTGAGGAATCTTCCCTGTATCAGAGCCAGGGGACTTGGTTACAACATAGTTGTCAGTTGACCAGATTACCAAATGGTTAAAAATGGTAGTGTACTCAGAACTATCCATGTCCTTGTAAATAAGTTAAAACCCTGGGTGATCCCGAACTTTAGCCTGGTGACAGGAACACAGTTAAGGCTCACCGACACAAAAAAGTTAGTGTACACAGGGCCTTTAAGAGATCCTTAATGCATAGCTCTTCATGTGCTGCTTTCTCCTTCTCATGTCGTACCTCAGATTGCTTTGTATGTATTTCTCCCCTGTGCAGGCTCAAGGCTGTTACACAGCTGTCACCGAGAGCAGGGGTAGTAGCGGTTTGAATGGCTGGGCAGGTGTCAGGGATTGGGAAAAGGTGACAATGCACTGTCAGTATGTCTGCATCACACTGGGAGGTGTGATTCCCAGCTCACCTAGACATACCTACGCTAGCTGTGCTCAACCTAGTGCACTAAAAATAACAGTAGCTGGGGTAGCGGCTCAGGGTAGCCACCTGAGTACATATCCGCCCAAACCCCCTGGGTACATACTCAGGTGGTTTGCCCAAGCAGCTCTCCATGCCACCCTGCCTGTACTGCTATTTTTAGTGCAGTAACTGGAGCACGTCTACACGAGCAGGGAATCATGCCTCCCAGCTCAAATGTAGATGTAGCCTGAGAATGCAGAGGATTGTGGCACTTGTGTAGGAAATCTGCAAAACTTGTATGGTAGAAGGAAGTGCCTCTTGCCTAGTCATCCACAGTGCTGTCTGATGAGAACAGCAGCTGAAGCACTCTGGGATAGCGGCCCATGTTTTCCCAGAATGCATTTGTACAACCATAATTAGGTAGCATAAAAGGCATGGGCATACCTACACAGTCACTATACAAGTTCACTGGCCTGTGGACACGAACTGAAAACAATCAAGGTGATGATGCCATAAACAGTTACAAAACCATGGCTCTATCTGTAGGGTGGACTGTCCAAAAAGATGAGGTGTTTGTGCATTGGTTTGGTCTTGGTCATGATTCTGCATTGGCACTTTTGTTATGTGCAGGCTTGGAAGGATTAGATTTTTATCGGTAAACGTTGATTTCACTGTACATACACAAACTGAAGAAATATTTCCATTGACGATAATCAGAATTTGCAGATAGCCAAAATCAGAAAAATGCTGCTTGAGAATTTAGAGTCAAAATCCATTGATTTAGTCTTTTGAATTAGGCTTGTTACAAATGGGCAAGCCAATGAATCGTAAAAACAAGTATGATTGGTTAATTTAAGGATATTGCTTTGTATATTTTGACATGTGATGTTGACGGTTTGTGTTTTAAGAGTTTATAAAGTGTTGACTTCTTGAATCTCAGTGTTGACTGTAATTAAATAGTTGTCTGACTCCCATAATTTCCTGCAACTGTGAAAATTTAAATAAAACTAAAACTAATAATTTTGCACAACTGTGGAAATTTAATGGTCATTTTTATAGAGTCTGAACAATGAACATTGATATTATCCATCAGAATTAAATGAAAAAAAAATCAGTTCTACGAAGACTATTTATGTGCCATCTGTTTAAATGGAAGCAGCCACTTTAGTCCAGTGAGTGGTTGTTCAGCCCTAACTTTTGATAGTGTTAAACAAAAGCTTTTCTGAGTGTTAGATTTTGTTGCTTCTTTCCAGTATTCATATAGAAGGAAATGATTTCCTTCTCATGCACTTCCCCTCTCCCCCAACCCTGTTTGGTTTTTGTTTTGTGGCAGAGACTTTCTTTTCCTTAACATTTTGATTGATTCTCCTTTTTTCAATGCCACATTGCCGGCTGTATATGGAACCCTGCTCAGGGTTAGCTGAGACAAAATCGACTGCACACAATTTCCCTCTGACAGCTTGTACAAGAGCAAACATTTCCGAAGAGCTGAAAGTCTAGAAATTCAATCAGCGGAAAACCTACTGTGTGGAACAGCTTTGCGAGTGCTACAGCTCCCTGCTGGGTAGAAAAGCAATCCAGTTACAATAAATCCTTAAGAGTGGAGTCATTTGGGTACAAGGAAAAACAAAAGTTGGTTTATACAAACTGATTGAAGTCAGACATTTTGACTTCCCATTGAAAAGGGAGTCAAGGCCCTGGCTTGCTTGGCAATTTAAAGGGGAGATTGGCTCCTTTCATCTTTCTCTAGGGCGGGGTTCTTTACATTTCTCTACAAGCACAATATTAAGAGTTTTGGACTGAAGCTAAACAAAGCTACTTTGATGTCAGAAGTGTTGATACTCTAGCTAACTACCACCGGAACTGGGTTAGAACATGCCAGCAAAAAAAAGGGTCCCTGATGCTGCTCTCCGTGACACAGATGTAAGTCCATTAGCTTAACAGCAGCATGCAACTTGTATAGCTGAGATCAGAATCAGGCCCACAGTACCTTACCATAGTAGCAGAGTGAATTCTGTTCTTGCTTCTTTGCTGGAGGTTCAGGAGTTCATGCCCTGTTTTAGTATTCTGTGCTGCCTTCTGCAGACCCTTTTAATGTGAAGTGGGAGCTACATCTGCTGTGGGACATGGCATCTATCCTGTCCACTTTAACTCCCTTCGGTATGAGAAGTTAAAGGGTGACTTGAAACCTAGTCAATTATAAATAAAATAATTGAGCATAGATTTGGGAGGGGGAAGCAATGGTGATTGTGGGAAGTGTTTGTCCTAGTTTATGTTTAAAATTTTAAATAAAAGTAGTTTGGGGTATCAACATGTTCTTCAATCCCCTCAGCATGTTTATGGCTTTAAAACTCATATTTTCCTACTTTTGAAGAAAATAGTTTTTGTCTCCTCTTTTATTGTTGTGAATCTTTCACATGGCAACAGATGAAACAGACCAATCAGCTTAAAAGAGAGGAAACAGTGAAAATGATTCTGTGTAGAGTCAAATGAACAAAGTTTCATGTTTAGTCTCTTTCAGGTGTTTGTTGTTCCAACAGTAGGTATAGCTTTTCCCAGCAGATGTGATTTCTAAGGTGAAGATGTCCCTTTAATAGCAGCGCAGGGGTCAGTTGCAACTGCTGCTCTACATGTAATCTCTACTTAGCTGTTCCCCAAAAGTGTCTGATCCACATGGAAAATATTAAAAGATTTTGTAAACACTGTAAAGGATTACAACTGGTCTTTCTGGGTAAACACTGCTATAAATCACAACCCTTGCCACAAAGCCAAAGAAACTTTTAGTTCTGTTACTGAGAGTCTTAAAACTCCAATTCATGTCACTCACTCACGTCCCGATTATTGGCATTTTTTGGCCCTGTGATGACTTTTCTGTACTCTAACCCCTCTCTCCTGCTTCCTCACACACTTTATGGAGAGAGGAGATGACTGGTGACCCCAAGAGATAATACCATTTTTGGCTAAGCAGCATTCTATGCTGATGATGGAACAAGCAGTGGCCAAGCCAGAGGCCTGGGAGACTGAAGAAAACATTATTGTGTGCTACAAGGGTGAACGTCCAGTGTGGAAGCACTTTGCAGCCTTGATAAGGATGGCAGACAGACAAAGCTGGTGTGAGCCATGAAGGGTACAGTATACATCATTGACTGGACTGTGGAAATGGGGGTTCTATTCCTGTACTTGTTTTACAGCATCAAATTCACTCATTTGATTGACTTCTTACTAGTGCTGGGTTTCAGTCTGTGGCCCTGCAGGACGTATGACGTTCAGCCTCACATTCCTCGGGCTCCTGTACTACATCTGTGAGCATATGTAACAACATCACACTCCGTGGTGAGTCATAGGCAGAGGGGATTGAACCGGGGTCTCTGGAACAGAAGTCATGAGCCTGTTCTTCCCTGACCTAGATGACCCATCTCTGTTAAACGGGCTCTATTCTTCTACCATGCTGATCACTGTGATAGCTAAGGGCTTGTCTCCATTGCAGTGTTAGCTCAAGTTATCTACACTAGAGTTAACCCCTCTTGAATTAGCCTTGTGCGGTCACAGCTGCACAGTGTAACTGAGTCCCCACTACATCACTAGCTCAAGCGTTAGCAGCAGTCAAGCTTCAGCCCTTTTCTGTTGACGGGCCGGCTAGCTTGAGTTTAAAGAACTGCTTAACTCAAGCTAGCGATTTTTGTGTGGGGGCAGGAGTCAGGTTAGGGGAACCCTTAAGCTAAGGCTGCAGTGAAGACAAACCCCAAGCAAATTGGTGTCTGGGCTGCCTTTGCTCTACCCACTCACCCAATGAAACCATACTGGCCCCACTGGGTTCAGAGCTGTCTGTACCCAGAGAATGATAGTTATGCCCCCAATGAGGATTTCTCAAATGTGTCCCAGCTCATGAAGTTTGCTGTATTTAGAGGAATGAATTGTCTGCCTGTAACACAGCTCTAGTGTGTACAGTAGGAACTTCATGTGCAGGGGTAGGCGTGTTTTGAGAGTGGTTTATGTCTAGTTCTTATGTATTCGCAGCTTATTAAGAAATACGTGGACACTGCAGTATTGCCAACCCCAAGTGTTAAAAAATCATGAATCTGGCCAGACTCCAAAAAGTAATAAACATTGGGTTATTTTTATTTACCTTCTGGTTTGTGGGCCTCATTTTTCAAGCTTTTATCTGAAACCATGAGGGCTTGAAACTTAATGTTTTTAATATAAGATGAGACACTTGGGTATAATCACAGGATTCCAGGAGCTCAGGCTTTAAGAAAAACACCAAATATTGCAAGACTCATGATAAAATCACGAGAGTTGGTGACACTGAGTAGCTACAACCTCCAAAACTTGAAGGCTGGAGACGTACAGTTAGAAATGGATTAATTGTTTCTCTGGCAAATAAAACATGATGGGGAGAAATCCAAGGAATGTTAATTGCTGCTAACATGATAACATGGAAGAGAATTGTGAGCTGCAGAGAGAAGGCCCATAGAGATGAGCATGCATGAAGGAGAAATATCCATGACTGGAAGCTCTTATGCCCTGGATGGTCTCAAGGCTTTTCTCATGCAAACTCCAGCAACAGTCACTTACACTCTCAAATTGAGCGTAAGCTGTAAAATTATTCTGACAGCTGAGATAGTCCAGCAAGTTTAATAAAAACCTGGACATGTCACTTCCCTTTTAATTAATGTTTGGGCAGTACTTTGAACATGGAAAGCAGTAACACGGCACTTTGCAAGTTCAGAGTATTGTTGTTATTGGTCCAAATCCCAAAGTTTTTACTCAGGCAGTTTCTGTTGGCTTCAATGAGTAAATGCTTAAGGATTTTAGACCTAGTTTTTTAATTAGTTTTTAATGTAAAGATTCTGTTTTGGGGTTTTTTTACCATGGAGAAAATTTTTAGCTTTTGGGGAAAACACAAGTTACTGTAATTTTGGTTAAATGCCACTTACTAATTTTTCACCCTGTAGCGAAAACTATTTCAATGTGATATCCCAGCTATTGTAGAACCCAGCTGGAGCCCAGAATCCGCCCGTTGAGGTTATTCTTTTATACCCTGTTAAAGGTTCTTTGCCTCCCCCCCCCCTCCCGTGGAGGGGGGAGTCTTGTTTATAGTTAGCACTGGCTGAAGGATAGCACTATTCAAAGGATAAAAGAAACTCTGATAAAATACACAATATATTAAGAAAACAGTCCTTTCTCTGATGCCCAGGGGCTTGCCCCACTCGGGTGTTATGGCAACAATGAATTTGCAGTTTAATGCCTGCTGGGGTGTCAAAATGACACAGCAGCCAGAGCACCTAGTAGAGATGGTTATTGTCAGATTTGAAAGCTGCTAATGCACTGAGCAACCCCTCTTTGCCTAATGTTTGGAAGTATCTGGTTGTTTTGGGGAGACTTGTAGTGTCAGAAACTGAGACATAGATGGTCACACCTAGTGGTTGGAGCAATGGCAATTGGGTCTAGTGGTCAGTGCAGTGGCAGTCAGGCTGGGAACTGGAGCCAGAGGTCTGATCCACAATCAGGTGTCAAGAGCAGGATCAAAACAAGTATAGGACTCGGAACAGGGCTGGAGCAGGCTGGAGCCTGTAATGTCTGTAACCACTATCAGACAGGTTTCAGAGTAGCAGCCGTGTTAGTCTGTATTCGCAAAAAGAAAAGGAGTACTTGTGGCACCTTAGAGACTAACCAATTTATTTGAGCATGAGCTTTCGTGAAGGGAGTGAGAGAACCTGGATTTGTGCAGGAAATGGCCTAACTTCATTATCATGCACATTGTGTAAAGAGTTGTCACTTTGGATGGGCTATCACCAGCAGGAGAGTGAATTTGTGTGGGGGGGTGGAGGGTGAGAAAACCTGGATTTGTGCTGGAAATGGCCTAACCTGACGATTACTTTAGATAAGCTATTACCAGCAGGACAGTGGGGTGGGAGGAGGTATTGTTTCATATTCTCTGTGTATATATAAAGTCTGCTGCAGTTTCCACGGTATACATCTGATGAAGTGAGCTGTAGCTCACGAAAGCTCATGCTCAAATAAATTGGTTAGTCTCTAAGGTGCCACAAGTACTCCTTTTCTTTTCACTATCAGACAGGAGAATTGCAACCTATGAAGTGATGTCAGGCAGACTGGGCTGCTCTGTCTCACGTGAGGCTTATTATATACCTGCCCTCAGAGTCACCAGACCAGCTCCTGGCTTGTGGATTGGGTGGAGCCTAGCACATCACTGCATGTGGCTTAATCAAGCAGGGATGACTCATTACCTCACCTGCAGTCCCAATCTTACAGACCTATGATATTTGGGGGGTTCTGTTATGCCCCTAATTTATCGATGCTTAATCAGATCTCTGAACCTTCTGATGTTTGTCCATCATTTAGCTGTAAAACCCTAAAATGTGTGGCACTGTCAGTCTGATGGTATTTTACTTGGCAAGGCTACCCTCATATTTTGAGGACTTGACCTTTTTTGTTCCATAGGAGAACTGAATAATCCCAAAATGGTGCAGTGGAAGAGATGTGCAAGAAGAAGCACTTTACTAGGCACCAGAAAGAGAAGGAACATATATCTTTCAGTCTGAACAAATCTAATCTAACAGTTGGTGTCTGTCTTTTCTAAGCTATTTGCCAGTGTATTTTTGGGACTGTTCTTCTGGAAAGATGTGTGGGTGGCAATAGCAACTGAAGTGGGGGAAGATGGTGAAGAGTGAGCTGCCATAGGAAGGATTTTCTGCAGTTGAAAGCAGATGCATTAGCTGGTGTTTGGAAGTGAGTGGGCTGTGAAGAAGCAGTAGTTCTGTGCATTGTGGAATGGAGAGGTGGGTGTATTTGCACCATTCCAAAAAGTGAACTTGCACTCCAGTGGCTGTAAAAGAAGGACTGGCCACCTGACTTTCATTCTTCGCTTCTGTCTTCAGTCCAAGCATGAATATGCTAAAGATCTTACAAACAAAATATTTCTGTTCATCTACAGTTACTACATATGAATTATAAAATGAGAGAAGCCTAGAATTTTTTAAAATATTAAATTGTATCTATTAGTTGCTCCTTTTGTGCCCAGATACCAGGTGGGTTGGGAGCTTCATAATTACCTAGATTAGGTAAAATTCATGGGTTGTGGGTTGGCAGGGGGAATGTTAATACTGTAACTGTTTTTTCTTGCACTTGGATTGTATATTCTTCCGAATGTAGGACAGATTCCAAGTCTCAAGAATTCTGCTGATAGAGGTGGTGTGAGGCATGGAACCCTGCTGTTTCTAGCTCTCTGACCAGAGTGCTTGGTCCTGCAGTCCTTATACAGGCAGGTCTCCCACTGATTTCAATGGGAGATTTGCCTGTGTCAGGAATGCAAGACTGGGCCCTGCGTTGTGCACAGCCACGTAATCTGATCTTCCTGCTGTGGAAATTGATGTAATCTCATTCTCACCCCCTCCATCCTCCAACACCCCCACCCCCCCAAAACAACCCCTCCTTACTCCCAGAAGGATTCCGACCAAAAGGAAAGGAGGATGCAGCTGTGTATTAGAGCAGCTTGTTGGGGGTGGAGATTTGTTAGAGAACTTAAGAGAGGGTTTTGATGCAAAATGGATACGACAATTTACCAGCCCTGGCTCAAAACCAAATTGCCCGAGTCTCAACATGCGGCTGAAAAAGCAAGTGTTTCCCTCTCCTGTAAAAGAAAATTAATTAATTAATTAATAATTAATTAACACCTTGTCCCGGTGAGTATTTTGGAAGGCTGTACTAGAAATAGATCCTTGAACTCAATGATTACAAGAGCTGATGAAGCTCTTCATACTGTTTTGGCTCTTTTAAACTTTAGGGTATGTCTCTTTATAGTTATTGCTGCCAAACTCTGTTTTCTAGGGGTGAGTTAATGACCAGGCATAATCAGGGCTGCTTGGAAATAGCCCACCTTCAGATTGTGGTATTTTGCTTATGGGTGAACAGGGCATCTTAACTTCCCTCTGCTTCACCATTTATTTGGGGTTATTTTTCTTTCCCCTTGGGAATTCTAGGCTCAGTTGAATTTGTTCTGTGGTTTGCAGAAGAAAGAGCTTGTTAAAGAATTCCCCAATGACTTTGAAGTGAACTATTTATTTTCTCTCAAGAGTTATTCAGTGTAGACATTTGCCCCTTCTCCTCTGGTTTTTTCACCCCAGTGTTTCCTGAGCTACAAGCATTCTTGGAATATATTAGTTGTAATGAGTTATATGGGCATCAAAAGTTTTCTTTGAAACTTCATGGCATCAACATCTGTTAGCTCTTAGAGAACAGAGACGCAGACAAAAGGGCTGGGGGGGGGTGAGAGAGGAAAAAGATATTAAATTCTGGAGTATGAAGTCTCAGCCTCAAAGACTGGGAGGGAGGGAAATCTGTTAAACTCTCTAGCTTTGATGTGGTACTATGGCCCTGTGATTCCTTTTAAGGAAATGTGCATGGCAGACTGGTCCTTGTATTGCAATATGGTCTGCCTGCTGAAACACTGAATCAGAACAGCACTCAGATTCTTTAGTGTAAAGCCTGCCACAGCTGTTGTTGCTACAGTAACATTACAAGGGAAATTTAGTACCCTTAGTTTTCAGCTATTGAGAGGGCAATTGAAATTCCTTATCTCAAAGGTAACGCTCATGTATAATTTTTTTAGAAGCCAACTGTATAGGCATTTGTAATCCTTCTGACCCTGCAGGTCACTATGTCACTGCTCATCTAATTCAGGTTTTTCAAATGCCATGGCAATGTTTTAGCCTGTTCCTGTGTGCTTAGTGCTGCTTAGCATTCAGCATGGTTTTGATATTGTGCTGCTTGTAGGGTTGAATATGGACCACTTTTCTCTTTTTCTTCATCCTTTTTTCCCTTAGCTTTCTCTCCTGCTGGCTCGTGGTGGCTGCCTTACATTTTTTTAGGGGGAAAGAGGAGGGGTGAAAGCAGTGTGTGCCTTTTGACGCTATTGATGTCTGTGCTCTCGCAGGGCACGCTGTTGACTCAATTTTAGAAGTCATGCTTGTGGCATTGTTGTTCTTTGCTATGACTTCCTGGCCCAGTAAAATTCTTGCCTGTTGTAGAATGATTAGTTGACATACCTGGGTTTTCTGGGGGGGAAGGGGTTATGGTTAGTGGAGGAATGTGAGCCATCTGTTTTGCCAGCACCTCCTGTTGACAGATTTATGGATCAATGTTAGCATACGTCTCTGGGGTTGCACACCTGTGCCTTTTAGCCGAGTATAATAATAGTGCATTTTCATCCATGGATCCCAGAGCTCTTCACAAAAGTAAGTATCGTTAACTCCATTTTACAGATTAGAAATTGGGGACCAAAGCGGTTTAAATATCTCATCCTGCACCACAGAGTAAGTCTGTGGCAGAGCAGAAATTGAATTTAGGTTTCCTGACAACCAGAGCTGCCTAAATAAAACCTCCTCTACTAACAAGAAGAGATTTGGGGAATCTAAGAGGAGCCTTGTAGAATAACAGAAGTTATCCATCTAGAGCAGCTTTTAGATCGAGGCCTTATGCTGTGGGAGAACCTGCGTTCAAACAGGGAGACAATCTGGATGTTCTCACAAAAAACTTTGAAAATTACAAACTAAATCTATAAGGTCCCAATCCAAAGGCCATTGGAGTCAGTGGAAAGTCTCTTGTTGACCTCAGGGATTTTTGGATCACATCCTAAACGAATGCTGTCTGCTGCGTAATGAGGCACGATACTCCACGTTTATTGTTGACACAGTGACATTGTGCTTTTTTCTCCGTGTAGCATACAGTGGGTAATACAGCTTCACCATCCTAAGGCACCTGGAAACCATCTCAAAGAACCGTCTTAAAGAAACTATCTGCCTTGTTGTGGAAACCTAAAAAAAAAAACCAACAATTTTTGGGGATTTGGTTGAGCTTCTCCAGCATGGAAACTGGATGAAGATTCTTCCTCACCCCTACTCCTTTAAATCTGGTCTTCAGGATAGTTCGTGTCATAGGCAGGATAAAAGAGGCAGGGGGAAAGGAAAGAATACTGATGACCCTGTCACTGGTAAAGAGCTTAGAGGATAGTTAGAACAAAGTACAGCAAATGTCTAAATCTCAAAACTGAACATATGGCCCTCTGAAGGGACTTTAAAATGAATTTAAATATAGCCGCAGGTGGATTTATTGTCTTAGTTCCCTTTCATCTTGAAGACTAGATATTTTTCATCTGGAGATAGTTCTTTTCCGATTAAAAGTTTTCGCGCTGGTTCTTTAGCAGTAATATTTGAATTTCCAGAAAAGCTACTCGTGTATTAGCTTCAAATTCAGTGTAAGGTAGGACAGTATTATCTATCAGAAGTTCTTGGAATAGAGTATCCAAACACATCTCAATCAGCATAGTAAGGCAAAGGCCACACAAATAATAGTGTGATAAGTGTTCATGGTGGAGGTGATTTTGAAAGACTTTGGAACAGCTTCTAAAAACATAGAAACTCCTGACTTCAATTTTACCCCAAACAAGAGGTGCCAATACCAGTGACATTCAATCTGCAATGAACATCTAGACTAAGATGTCCCCTAAGAGACAGCATTGGTTGTCTACTAATTTTATTTGCTGACACGTGAGTTCTTACTCCTGGTGTTTTTTGCAAGTTGAAGGCATGCAAAAGGTCAAAATTTTAATAATCTCTTGGGTTTTTTCTCTCCCAGATTCATGCTGTATGTGTTCTGTAGAGTCCTTGCCAAACTGTAATAGAAATCTCACGTTTCAAATTAACTGAACTAACTTGACCAGGCTGACAGCTTTTGTGTGCGCATTTATATGAGTGAACATAAAAAGGAAGGTTCTACTAACTGCTGAAAACCAAGGTGAAAGGCCTCCATTTCAGTATTGTGGCTACCTGCTTTCCAGCAGCTGAGGAATGTATGAGAAATACCACAGAGGGATGTGAAACTGGTGTCTTTCTACCATGTTGGAAGGTGTGTTGAGGATCTGGGAGTGGGACAAGACAGATGCAACATGCACTTCAAAAGCACTTTCTGTCAGTCGACCTGCAGCTTTGCCTGATTATGCAAAACACCTTTGTTCCTCTGCCACTTCTTTGAGGGTCCTCTATATGGGGGTTGGCTGACATTCTCCCTATAGTATATATTTTCACTCCCTCTTGAGGCCTCACATTACTATCAAAGACAACTCAATGGGGCACCCGTCAGAGCACATCGGTGTTGCTCCTCAATTAGAGGATGTGCAACAGTGATACAGGTTTTCTTTATGATTGCTATTATTTTGTTTTAAAAAAAACTTTCTCTAACTTCACAACATAGTGCCAGCAGGTGTAGTTGCCTCTTCATTCTTCAGCTGGAGGCAAGACACTGGGAATTTGGTGAAGCAATCAGTTCTCTGAACAGCTGTACCTTGTGGTAATATATCGGGACTCTAGAGAGAAATTTTTTATTTATTTTTTAAAAAGGAGCCTACACGCTTAGAATCTGAAGAGGAATAACCCAGTTGTAATGGATCACAGACGAATAAAATTAGGGTTAGATAAGTCAAATTTATCTTTTTACCCAAAAGACTCGAGCTTGCCACTTCTGCTTAATAAACTGAATTACTACAGCTGCTATGTATATTTTAATGCTGGTCTAGCTGAAGTCACCTAGACTTCTGTCCCAAGTGTGAGCTGCTTTGCATTTGCCTTACAGAAAGAAGAATCCCAATGAATTTTTTTCATCATTAAGTCGTTTAAAAAAGCAATTTTTAAAAATATACGTAGAGTTTACATAAATAGGAGAGGGTGCAACTCTGCCCCATGGTGAGAAATGATTAGACTTGTACTAAAGCATACATGTGTGGGTGTTAGCCTTTGTAGTTGTGTCTTTTCCACTGAGTGGTTTTCTGCATAGTTCATGTATCTGTTAATTTTGTGCTGTTTTTCTGGTGATGTTTCTGTTTCAGCTTTGTCATTGAGAGGCTGAGGATATGAATGGATTGATAGAAATTTGTATTTGTATAATGCTGCAGGTATACAAAATGCTATAAACATAAACATAAAGCTCAGTGGTTTGAGCATTGGCCTGCTAAACCCAGGGTTGTGAGTTCAATTGTTGAGGGGGCCATTTAGGGATCTGGGGCAAAAATTGGGGCTTAGTCCTGCTTCAAGCAGGGGGTTGGACTAGATGATCTCCTGAGGTCCCTTCCAACCCTATGATTCAATGACTCAATGACTCAATAAACATATATAAACATGGCGATAGGAAGCCCTTGCCACCAGGGGCTTACAATCCTAGTGCAGGCAGCTACAGAGCAGGTAGCACTGAAGAACAGAGTAATGTTTGAGGCGTGATTTTCAAATGTGTAAGTGGGCAATGCATGACCAAAATGTGTGCTTAACTTGGGGGTGCAGTTATGATTGCCCACCTAATCATGGTAATAGTTTCCACAATCGGCCATTTATACCTATAACTCGTCGTTTGGATACTCACACAATTAACACATTTAATGAGAAGCTAGCAAAGAGCCCTCTCCAAATATATCTGTCTACAGGCTATAATGGTAGAGGTGTCTGGATTTCAGACCGGAATATGGAGCAGATATGATGATGCTCGTGGACAAGACAATAGTTCTATATTTATATTCTTGGACTTTGTGGCAGCACTCAACATGGTTGGAATCAAGGAAGACCCTGAAATAGTTCAAAGCTTTACCCAGAGGTACCCAAATACTTCTGTGTATCAGCTCCTCTGTCCCCAAGGCGCTCTCACCTGTGCAGTATCAAAATGTTCAATCCTCTCTTGGCCTATTGATACCTATATGCGGCTATTGGGCAAAAGTGAGAGAATTCTTGGGCTCAGTTGCCAATGATATACAGATGGCATTCAGCGCTGTCATGCCTTCACATCATATGCTAGGGGTAGTCAATAGGCGGTGCTTGGAACCATGGAAGGGGATGAGAGCTCAAATATAGACAGGAGTACCACCGTGCGGAGCCTGGGAGGCAAAGACAAGGAACTTAGCAGAAGGAGAGTTAGCGAGGGGGTTGAGGGAAAAGAGTGACATGGACAGAACAATGGGAAAGGAAGAATATTCTGATTGCAGCATTTTAGATAGCTGGGGATGTGAATCCAATAGCCTAGAGATGGCCAGAAGGAATGTCTTGACTTCAGCAATTCAGAAGATCATGTCTGTATTAAAATTGAAGAGTGGTTAGGGCTCAGATTGGGGTTAAAAAAAATAGACTTTCCAGTGTTTTAGAATTCAGTGTGGAGTTCGAGCCTACTGCAAAGGGGAGCAGAAGGTGGGATTGTCTGACTATAACCAGCTAAGTAGAAGTCTGGACTAGGGAGCTTTTAAAAATGGCTTTTCTTCCTTATGTATGTATATACTGAGCTGCATTTCTGAGGGAGTTGCACTAATTAACTCTTCTCTCTACTCCTACCCCCTTAAATCTCAGTTGATTACAGTGGCACCTATCAGAAAAGAATATGTGGGACACAAGGTCTTTACTGCTGAAGTCAGCCAGGCAGCTGTTAACAGCTTTGAAGCAGATGTCTGAGCTTGAGTTTTAGTCATTTTGTATGATTTGTGTTGATAGCTAACAGGGGCTAACTTATTTATCTGGGAAACTCCCACTGAGGTGCAAACACTTGCTGTAGATGGGATCCTGTTTGGCAACCTATAGAAATGGCACACTGGAATACTCCTTCTACATAAACTTTTCTTTTCTTTACTCTTTCAAACATTTGCTGACCTCATTTATATAGTATGTCACAGGGTACATCTGGTTTTGGTTGTTTCATGACTTGGTGTTCCAGTTGGAAAATGCAGTGTTGTGATTTAAAACACGGTGTCAGGACTGTGATATATCTCAGATATCTAAGACTTACACATGGTTGCTTTTGCTCTCTTAGGCACCCGTCCTCTAGTACAATCTACTAATGTGGACCCTTGCATCCATGCAGAGCAGAAGGGTATATGCGAGCAGAATCTGATGCAAGATCGGAATTTTAATTTGGTCTTTCATCACAACTACTATTTCATCAAGCAGATATTTCTTTTGGTTTTTTTAAAGACGTTCCTTCATGTTCTTCTTTGGGTATGCTCATCTGATTAATGTCCTGCCTCTTCTCATTAACATCATTTATTTTTCCATTGCCAACATGTATGCTACACCGTCGCCTGGCTCTGTTGTCATATTACATTTTCAGAATTGGTGTAGCCAATGCATTTCCCCCATCTCAGCCTGAAGAAAGAGATTGTCTAATTAATCTTTTTAAAACAATACTTGGTGCGTAACTGGAAGAACTCTGCATATTTTTACAATAGAGAAGAAATCAGGATTGTTGTAGATAACTTTCCCCGAGCCGTTGTCTTTTTTCTTCATTTCTGAGAATTATTATATGTGAAATGTCCAGAACACTTTTCATAAGCAGAGGACATTATGGCACTTATATAGGCTGTGACACCTGGCTTTGGGGTGTTAAAAGATACTGTGATACTTGTTTCCAGTGCAATTTGTTCACCAAAACAATAGTGATATTTGGATCAGTGCAACTTTTTGTGGCTTAGTTTTTCAGTTTCTCCCGTAAGATCTTAGTATAACAGTAGATATTTTTAGGGTCCAGTTTCCCACACCTCTATTGCATAAATGTCTGTCTATCAGAAATAATGCATGTCATAATCTTACTGGCACGAAAGAGCAAATTTAATTGGCAGCTGATGAGTTCTAGCTGTCTAGATATGTCAGTAAATTGTGCAAGTGTTGCTGTCGTCAGCTTTAGGACTGGGTTGTCAATTCATATGCCATTTAACACTAGTATTACTGCTTTACACCATCAACAAAAACATTCCCAGAAGTTGGTGAGTCATAATAATTTGGCTTAAGGGGAAAAATAATTATTTAAAATTTAGTTTGTATGAACTCACTACCATAAATTAACTGAATAACTAGGAGCTACAGGGAGTGAAGCTAGAACTAGCATGTAAAAATATTTACATAAGGCCCATTTAATGATTAAAATGAGAAAATAGGGAGTCCAACTCATAGAATATTAACTATTTGCTTTCCCCTCTTATGCATTCTTTTTCTCAGTTCCTGCCTGTTGAGGTATCAGTTGCTAAAGATGCATTTTATTAGCTTATTTATTGGGTGTTGTTTTTTACAGTGAAATACCTTTTGCCTTTAAAAGAAAAGGTTTTGTTTGTTTGTAATTTAGCTATGACCAAGAAAACTTCTTATAAATAAATAAGTTACAAGACTCCAAGGTTTGTCAATATGGTTCAATGGATTTCATAATTTCCTCTGGCCCAGAAGATAACAAGATTAGGCATCAGCACTTGGGAGTCCTATCCAATGCCTATACTGCTAAAGTTGGAGTTCTAGAGGTGGGGGCTACAGAGTGGAAGTTATTCCCCTGTGGGTGGAATGTTAAAAGCAAGGTGATTTCAGCTTATAACTAGCAGCTGTCCAGCTGTCCCATGGCTCTTTTCTAAGAAAATAAGTGATAAATCAACATTTCTGCTCAGTTCAAAAGCAGCTGCTAAATATGTAGGGGTATATGAACGAATTATGGTACCATGCTTGTCTGCATAGTCACTACACTACCTAGCTCATTACCATACAGTCATTGGAGGTGCTCTTGAGTGTGGAAGGCACTGTTTCGGGGACCCAAAGAAAATGATGACACGTACCTGTTCAAAGGGGCATTTGAAAATGCAAGAAGAAACTAAAAGTTGTAGGATATTCACAACTGAACTTATCCTAGTGTTCTCAGGGCTCGGACTTGAGCTCTGCTTTAATAGTGCAAGTAAGTCAAAAGTTCTCGTTAATATGAAGAACTCTCCTCACACTTTTTTTTACACAGTAGTGAAAGTAAACACTGATTTTCACAAGTGCATTTGTGTCCCTTAATTTTAAAAAACTCCTAACTTCACAAATCTTTTGTGTTACCGTCATAAAACCAGGGTCTGTTATTTCCTAAGGTTTTTTTTCCTTTTCATGTCCTCCAAACAGTCCTGTGTGTACAGCTTAAATGAGAGAGATAGGTATGTTAATGGTGTGATTTCATACCTACTCGTATAATCAGATGTTAGTGTGAGGACTTCGCACAGAATCTACCCTTGAGTGCCATGCAAAGGCAGCTACATCTACTTCTTCAAGTTAATTCTTTGATGCTTGCCTCTCCACCTTATGCCAATGTCTGTGCCTACACATATGAGGATGTTACTGTCAGGCCCTTAGTTAGTTAGTTTTGGAGATTTCATCCTCTTGCAGAAATGTGGTAATGACCAACTGGAGCATTTAATAGCATTTCCCATCCTTCTATGCCAATTCCTTCCTTTGTTTATTTTGGAGATAAGGGCTGGTGCTCATCAACACTTATTAAGAAAGAAGGGGCTCTAATAGATATTTTAAAATAAAAACAAAGCTTCAGAAAGAGGTTGTGGGGATTTGCTGCTTGGAAGAATAAATCCAAAATGGCTGCTCTGATGGCGCTGCAAAAACCCTATAGTTTTATCCAGCACAATCATGCCTTTCAGTGAGATTCATTCTCATGCGGTGGCTGCAGATTTGGGCCACCAGTTCATAACTTTATTTAAAATGTACATGCACAAGGAGAAAGGGAAGTTTTCAGGTTCTTCAGGGTTGTTCAGACAACAGTGCATTCTGTAGAATCTAATTAAAAAACACGGGTACAGAAATTGGTCTCAGAGTTCCCAGGGTCTTATTTCTTGCTTTAGTTACCTCCTGGTCTGCAGAAAGGAGACAGTTGGTAACTGCTAACAAGTCACTTAGAAAGGTAGGGCAATGTACAGTCTCTGAAGGTTAAAAAATTGCTGAGCCTCTGTCAGTCTCTTTAAGAAAATGAAATGAAGTGATACTTATCTTGATTGGATGACCTCAATAAATAAGCTAATGAATACAACCAGTCCTCCTTTTGGAGAGATACTGACTTACCCTTGTCTTTCTGCAGCAGCGTCCCTGCCCACTGCCCCTAATTCCCAGGTGAATGCCAACTTTATTGGCTTTGTGTTTCTTAACGATCTCTGCAGTAAAGGTATATTGGCCATGAATGGGATACTTCAAACTTTTAGAACTGTACCTTTTCCTTTCTCTCTGTTATCATAAGCACTCATGAAATGGTGCGTATGTGCATGAGGAAGATGACTGCATTGTGAGGGCTAGTTGCGTTATGGTTTATAACATTTGTCATTAACTTTGGAATCAGATTAGATATTTGATTAATGTTTCAATGTTTTGTAAAGCCATTAAATCTTTTTTTTTCTTTGTACCTCTTATTTCTACAGGAGCCGTCTGGTGAAGGTTACAGAGAGACAATTGGTGATGAACACTTTCGTCTAGAAGGTACATGAAGAACAGTTCTCCTGGGTTAATACTAAGGCATATTTGGAAAATTCAAACAAGGTCATAAAGTGTGAATTCTGTGAATAATAGTGTGTAGTCTGTATGGGGAGTGTCATTGTCTTTGGTGGCTAATAAGACAGGAATACACCATATTTCTGTAACCCTGTACACCATATTTCTGTAAATCCACAAATCTAGACGATGTCTACACTTTGAGCTAGGAGTGCGATTCCCAGCTCAAGTAGACATAGTCACACTAGCGCTCATCAAGCTAGCTCACTAAAAATAGCCACGTAGCCATGGCAGCACAGCCAGCAGTGAGCAGTGGCAGGGGCTAGCTGCCCCAAGTGCAAACCCTCAGGGACCCCTTGGGAAAGTACTTGGGGTGGCTGGTCCAGTGCCATCGCTCACTGCTGCCTAGGCTGTGGTGGCTTCTGTTTGCTCCATGAAAGCTAACGCGAGTATGTCCACTTGCACTGGGAATCACACCCCCCAGCTTCAAGTGCAGATGTGTAGCCACAGTCTGATTGTGGCATAGAGACCAGATTTGTTAATCTCCAATAAGAATTAGAGATTCTTGCTCAGCACATCTTGCACAAAAGAGCAGATGTCATTATTTGTGCAGCTCTCTGGTCTATGAGGCTAAACTTGCCTCTTCTGTAATTTCCACAGTAGTGGAAAATGGTGTAGCTCTGCTGTGAAGGGAACAGCAGGATTGTACCCCTCCTGTGTGCCAAAGAACACAGCTTAATGGGGCTTCTTGCACCCTAATGGGTTGGGTATGGGGATGAGGAATGCAGAGTTGAGGACATTGGATTTTCAACTGCGTAGTTCTACTAGCTATCCTGCCCTGTGTAGCAAAAACACAACAGCCATGGGACTGCTGAAGCACTTATGAGATTGTCCCTTACACAGTGGCTAGTTACTTTGGCTGTGCACTATACTTAGGTTATGGGCTAATGGAAGCAATGTCCCCATTTAGTTCAATGTAAGGAACCATACCAAGTATTATTTAGACAATACCACCATTCTATATAATGGCTACTTGTGTGTGTGGTTAGAAGATTCTGTATAAAAATATCCGTGGATTTTAAGGTCATGTGCTCTTGGTAAATGAGGTTTGGTATCACTGAGACTGTAGATGAATCTCCTGTTTTGAAAAGGTTAGAGATGGATACTGCATGAGGTTGCTTAGCGGAAGCTCCAATGGAAGAATTCATTAAGACCGCTATCTAGAATGATGAGTTCATACTTTTGCAGTTAGAAGCTGGGTGTCTTCTAACACTAGATTTGGACATTGTTCAGTACCTACATAGTGGAAGAGTTCATTTTACAGAACGCAAGTCCTTCAATATTTTTGGTTTCCCCCTTGTAAGTTCTAACCAGATCCAACTCTGAGTAATTCGTGAGTTCTGCTGGGGTCACAGCACTAGATGGCACCTATGCAGTTTTTCACATCAATAACCCCATACCCTTTCACTGTTTGTCAAGATTCCCATCCAGAACTCATCTTTGTGTTGGTGGAATTGAAGGTGCCAAAAATACATGTCCCCCATCAGTTAATATGGCTTCTGCAGTTCTGCTCTGCTAGTCCAGTAGAACTTTCTCTGCTTGTTTCTTCCTGAGTGGTGAGTCTAGGTTCTTAGCCTCCTCTTGCTTTTCTCTAGCAAATGATTCTTGGAGCATCTCTATTCCTTTGGGGATGGAAGCATAAAGTTTTAAATTTCATTTAGAAGCTGCTGCCTAATTTATATGAGAAGGGGCATGTAAACTATTGGTCTGCATTAGAACATAAGAACTGCCATACTGAGTCAGACCAAAGGTCCATCTAGCCTAGTATCCCGTCTTCCGACAGTGGCCAATGCCAAGTGCCGCAGAGGGAATTGTTACCTGCACAAAATTCTCTGTCACTCACACACTCTAGGGGCACCCACCCTTACCCCGTTCCTAGGGCTCAGGCGTAACCCTGTCAATTTAGCCACCCACTCTCGCCTTTCTGTGGGTTTGTGGGGTCTTTTACCAGTGAAAGAACCTTACCCAGCAATATCCTACCTAACTTCTATTTATTAACAATCCCCAAAACCAGACAGCACATGCTACACATACAGAGCTCACCATTCCCAGTAAGGCAGACGAACTTTTCTTCATGGCCAGTCAGGATCAGATCCATCTGGGGGACTCCAGTTTCTGCACGGTGTCATTGGCAGAGTGTTGAGGTCTGGCAGCTTTGTTCTTGGGGCTGTGTCCTGGAGCTGGTTCCCAAAGAACTTCCTTTTGGAACCCAGTTTATATAGTGAAACTGGAGTCCTGGGGTGAACCTGTACCTTAACCAATCATTATACTAAAATTTTACTAACCAATCCTAACAAAATTCTCTAACCAATCATACCCCACCACCTTAATTAATTTACACCTAGCAAAATTAATTATGTAACCAACAGAAACAATCAAAGAACCAGACAGAGATCATACAGACAAACAATAGGGATGTGGGGACCATAATGACAAAACAATAAAGAAGTATAGATTTCACAGCTACAATTGTTGATAAATGATTTCTTGCCAGACAGCACGCTAGCAAACTTAAGTTTTCTTTAACCATCTTAAGATCTGTTTCTTTATCTGATGATAGTGGGTGCTATGAGGAGGGGGTTTCCTTCTTAACAGCCTGATATTACATTGTAATTTAGATGGAATGTGAGGATGTGACTTCCTGCTTCTAGGCTAATGGCCGCTGCTCTTTTAACCTAGCTGCAGACGAAGGCCTTATCCTTACAGTATGAACGGTAGATATAATGTGCTGAAATCAAACAGAGAGTTTGTAAAAATGACCATTACCAGGGTAACACCTGTCCATTTCTGTTGGGTTGGTGTTGGCAAAACCCAGCTCTCAGGAAGCGTTGTGGAATTGCTGAAAGAAACTAGTTTAAAACCATCAGCTGATTTAAAAGCTACTTTTTCACATAGAATTTTAGTTTCTCTCTTTGCATAGAATTAAAAACTGAGCTTCAATGAGTTGTGATAACATTATCTATATTAGTGCTAGGGTTCGTAGTATGGCCAGCTACTGGTTTTATTTTTAAAAATATGTAGTTCATGCCAGAGGAACAAACAAACTCTGTGGTAAAACTATATAAGAGAGCTGTCAAGTGGATCATCTTATATTTAGGATACTGAACTGGGACTCAAAAGATCATCCACTCTAACAGTGTCTGCATCTTAATTCCCCATCTGTAAAATGGGTTAAATAATAATTCACTCTTCTGTCTGTATCATCTGTTTAGCTTGTAAGTCCTTTGGAGAAGAGATTATTTCTTACTATATGTTTGTTCAATATGGCCCCAGTCTCAGCAGGGGCCTCTGAGAGCTGCTGTAATATAAATAATAATTAATAATTGTCATTATTAAACCAACATTTGGAAACAGTTGCCACATCTGAGCTTGCTACAGTTTTTACCTCCATTTAGTATAGGTGATGTCTGTGGTAATGCTTGGCAGATGTTGTTGAATTTTTAATAGACAGAATTATAGTAAAAGCCAATTTTATGCTGGATATGAAAAGCCAGTAAAATTAATAATTCTATTCACAATGTGTCTCATTTTGTCTTTTTCATCTAGTTATACTGTGGTGCATAATACACAACTCTACATCTAATTCGTGGTTTGCTTTTGGTTGTGGCATTGCACTGTACAGCAAACATAACACCCAGTAGCAGGATTCTTTACTAGAGAGTAAAACTGCTCTTGGCACTTTTAGGCTATTATATTTTGTCATTGCAGCTCAATGCCAAGAAGTGCAGTTCACATTATTACTACCAGTGTGTCTCATTCGTATGAAGAAGCTGAGTAGTGGGGGCAGGAGGTAGATGAGTGTAGGCGGTCCTTTCTCACTCCCTGGAGCCCCGGGAAGAATTTTGCCCTGGCACTCTTGCAGCTGGAAGGAAGGTAACTGTTCTCTCTCAGGATTTTCTTGCTTAAATGCACACTGGGAAGGCGTTGTCTTGTTCTAAAAAGACAGCAAATTTCCCTGACCCTTTCTGATACCTACGTGCCCTGCTTTCCCCATTAGTAACAATTCTATCCACTTTTCCAGAACAGTTTCTTTAATGTGGCTTAATTGTGTCAAATCAAAATGCTTTCAGACTTTTCAGTGCATCCACGCTCCCCTTCTTGGAGTCCTGTTGGATACTTCCTCTTGCAGGGGTAACGGACTATTAGAACAGCAATGAAGCTAACCCTTTCTAGTGAAGTTCAAACGTGGCTCTGTAACATGGTTATGGATACAAAGGACAACTCGTTCTAACAATTTTCTATACAGAAACTGTTTATGTAAAGTAGAAGTGGGTATTTTAGATAAATAGATCTAACTACATAAAATAGTTTTATGGCCCCCTCTGTTAGTGTACTATGAGCACCCCACCATCTTTAGTGTATTTATCCCCCATGAGGTAGAGAAGTACTACTGTACAGATGGAAAACTGAGGCACAAAAAGACTAAATGACTTGCCCAAGGTCAAATAGGAAGTCTATGGTAGGGCAGGGATTTGAACCCCCAACTATCAGACAATCAGCTTAACCACGGGACTGTATTTCCTCTCTGCGTTTGTAGGGGTTGAGAAGGAGTGAGCAAATCAATGGTTTATTTCAGCAGGGGCAGAACCTGGCACTTAGAATCATAGAATATCAGAGTTGGAAGGGACCTCAGGAGGTCATCTAGTCCAACCCCCTGCTCAAAGCAGGACCAGTCCCCAGTGTTTGCCCCAGATCCCTAAATGGCCCCCTCAAGGATTGAACTCACAACCCTGGGTTTAGCAGGCCAATGCTCAAACCACTGAGCTATCCCTCTGCAGTTTGGGACAGGTGAAGATTTCCTGTGCTGGATTCTGGTGCTTTACAGTGTTAGGGTTTGTCTGTACAGAGCAGCAATGCGCACGATGGGGGTGTGATTTAAAAAGTGCTATTGCATTGTGCATTAATTGGTCTGTGTAAGACCCTGCTGGTGTGCACTAAAAGTTCTGTTTTGAATAGCACTACATTAAAGCACACTCAAGATCTTTTAGTGCACACCATATCCTGGACCTTGTGGGTCTATGTAAACAAATTAATGTGTGGTGTATTAGTTCACTTTAGAAATCGCTACCCCCTTAGTGCACATTGCTGCTCCATGTAGACACGCCCTTATCTACCTGGAGCTGTTTCTCCTTCACCAGTGCACATTGCTGCTCCATGTAGACACGCCCTTATCTACCTGGAGCTGTTTCTCCTTCACCTGGTCCTCTTTAACTGGCCCTATATTTCTGGACTGCCAAACTCCCTTGATGGTACTTTGACATACAATTATATGTTATCTAGCTTTTTTTTTAATCAAGAAAACTGAGGAAGAAAACAGCATTTCATGGATTTGCAGAAAAGCCCAGCAGGTCACAACAGTCCATTGGGGGAGATTCATAGCATTCACACACAGAGATTTGATTAGAGAATAAGTCAGAGTTCTTTAGAAGAGTCACACTAAAAAGACAATGTGGTAATAGGAGAAATAATTGAATTCCTTCATTTGTTTTACATAGCCAAGTTCATTACCTTTCTTTTTTTTAAAAGCCATCTGAGCAGCAAAGATAAAAAGAACTGTCTTAGCAGTCCAAAAAAGAGCTGGATTTAACTTCTGTGTTGTTATGTAAAGCTTGATCAAATCCTTTCGTTTTAACAGACTTAACTGGCCAACAGTAAAAGGCTCGGGATTCTGGGATTAAGATTGGTAAAAGGACTGGTGCATTAGTGCTTTCTTTTGAACTATAGAAAGAACAAAGTAAACATCAAAAGCATTAAGCCATGAGTGCGGATTGTTGACTCAGTGTTGCCGCATGACAAGAGGTTAGAACTCAATAGTGGCTACTCTGTTTACTGAGTGCCATGCAGAACGAAACAGTTTGACCAGAACTGTCTATTATTTTCAGCACCTGCCTTTGATTTCACCGCTCTGTAAAATGAAAATTTTGGATTTTCTCTTATATGGTCAATGGGCACCTTAAAGGAACTCAAGGTCAGTGGAGATGAACTGAGCCACACATGTAACCTACTCTTTGTGATTCTTTTTCCTTTTTCTCCCCCAGTCACTGGTAATTCAGAATTTAGGAATACAGAATATGTGCCATACAGTGGACACACTTTTATAATACTCAGTCTGTTTTTAGCAGTAATTCCCTATTTTATGTATAGAGAATTTCACTGGAAGGAATATTATCTCTGAACCTTGAACAAACTTTTAAAGTGCACTCACAGTACATCGTAGTCTTGAGGAAATTTTTTGAAATGTCTGGTATGGATACAAGCAATATTATCTGTAGGTAAAATATTTTTGAGCATACCTTGGTTACTTAATCTGTTATTATTTATAGTGCCTAGGAGCTTTGTGCTAGCCCAGGGGTGGCCAGCCGGTGGCTCCGGAGCCACATGCGGCTCCTCAGAGGTTAATATGCGGCTCGTTGCATTCGCCAACTCTGGGGCTGGAGCTACAGGCTCCAACTTTCCATTGTGCTACAGGGTGCTCACTGCTCTCCCTGGCTCTGCCCCAGGCCCTGGCCCCGCTCCACTCCTTCCCCCAAGGCCCCCGCCCCTTCCCCCGAGTGAGCTGCACCCTTGCTCCTCCTCCCCCCCCATCCCCCGAGCCTTCTGCACACCACAAAACAGCTGATCGTGGCGGGCGGGAGTTGCAGGGATGGTGGGAGACACTGGGGGCGGGAGGGGGAAAGACGGGGGGCTGCTGACATGTTACTGTGGCTCTTTGGCCATGTACATTGGTAAATTCTGGCTCCTTCTCAGGCTCAGGTTGGCCACCCCGGGCTAGACAATGGACATATAACAAAAGCACAGTCCCTGCCCCGGCAATTTTAAAATCTAAGTAACTCTACATAATTTAGTGTCTTCATTTATGAACGTTATAATTTCTTTCACATTGAAAATATAAATAATTTTCTAGGCATTGTTTACATGCAGTATATAAACCATTTGAGCATATATGGAAAATACATAGGTTGCACCTTGCTATGGAAAGGATCACTCGACAAAAGATGAGTTATGCAGTCATGCACGGTTGCCTAATAGTCTTCAAGCTGTTATTACCTACTTAGTGCCATTAGTGCACGTGGTACTTTACAGACAGGGAAGGAAAGGCTCCCTTTCCCCAGGACTTTACAGTTTAATAGCTATTCATCACTAATATCACAACCCACACCCCTTTAATTGTACATTAAAGTGGTTGCTCTTTTATTGTCAGCAATCTGGTGTGTAATGAGTTAACTCTGCATTTTTATGGTTTATTAATAATCCTCTGTGCTTAGCGTGTTACTCATATACAGCAAAACCTGTGTTTATGGTCCCCTCTGGTGATCATCTGTTTAGTGGCTGCAAAATTTTGAGATTGCCCATCTTTCCTTTATTAACTCCCCCTATTAAAGCTGCCACCTGCGAAATGCATCTTCAGCTGCACACTGATCCACTCGCAGTAGCTACATTTGTCTGCCAAAACAGCTGGTCTCCACCCAGACTGGTAGCTGATAAGCTGGTTACTGTAAATTGGAAAGGGCACCAATGAACCTAGAAAAAAGGAGCAGAGGACGGCGCCAAGCAAAAACTGCTTAGTTTGGCAGATAGAAGAAAAGTCACCAAAGAACATGAGCCTGGTAGATTAGCCAAAGTTTTCCTGTGGTCAGACAAAGATCCAGGAAATTATAAGAAACAGGTAGGCTGTTTGCCATGAGTGGGAGGAAAATCTTATGGTATAAAGCACTTAAAAAAAGTAAAAATGTTCCCTAACATTAGCCGTTCCTTTTAAGGAGTTTGGTATTTGGATCACAAACCTTTTACTTCTAGGGCTGTGGTTTTCAAACTGGTGTATGCAAGCTCTCGTCAGGGGGTATGCGAGAAAAATCCTGTAATGGTGGACAACATACTTTATTGAGTGAGATTTGGCAGTCTAATCATGGGAATATTATGACCCTATCTAGGATGAGGTATGCGGTAAACTGCATTATTTGGAAGGAGGTTTGCAGCCTAAAAAGTTTGAAAACCACTGTACGAGGGTCACTGTTTCAACTGTAGTGATGTAAAAAAGTACTGATAAAAAGCTGTTGCCTTCCAGTTACTGTCCATAGCCTTTGTGAAATCAGTCAGTGGTCTCCGTCCATTTCCAAGAGGATCGTGACAGTTGGTACCAACTGCCACTTTCTGGCAATTGTAGCAGAGAAACCACTGATAGAATGGGCATGAAAAATGAGCTACTCTGTCACCTCTAAAAGTGACCCTTCCTCTCAGGGGCCTATTTCCGATCCTCCGTCCACTCACGCATCTAGGCAGAGTTCCTCTGAGTGGCATCTGCTGGCTCCCTTGACACCTTCGAGGAGCAGTGGGCGCTGTCCAGGGTTCTCTGCTCGGTGTCCCGGGTTCTCTGCTCGGTGTCCCCATCAGGTTCCCTTCATTTAGCCCTGTGACCTCACTCCCGTCCCTGTTATATCTTTAGTTGTCCCCTGTACTTAATTGAAATTCTGGACCTTGCGGATCCTCCCCTTAGGCTGGGGGAGGTCCTTTAGCCTGCACACTTCCCGCATCCCAACAGGAAAATTGAGACACATAGCTCAGCAGGGAGCATAGCAAGCCAGTCTAACTGTACTATACATGTTCTCTGTTTGTAGGAGTTCAGTCTCCAGAGCTGACAATCCAGCACCACCTACAAGCACCAGCATTCACTAAAATTCTTTTGAATTGCACTTTTCCCCATAGTTCAAATGCCAGAATGTTTTCTCTTAGATTTTTAACCTATTACATTGGTCTGGAGAGATTATACATGTTACAAATTATTTAGTGCTTTTGTCTCTAGGTCTGAAGTCATTTTACAAAGTGGTATCACCATTTTAGAGACTGAGAAACACAGACCAAAGACATTAAGTAACTTGCCCAAGGGCACAGTAGCAGAGCTAGGACTAAAAACCTGACTTGCTGATTCCCAGTCCAGTTTTCTATCCACTGGACCATGCTGGTGAGATCCTTTAAAGGTATAATACAAAACTTTTTCCAAAACCAGTAAAAGCTCCTCTTTTCTTGCCAATGACTTTTACATAAAGGTAACTAGTTACACAAAATTAAAAACGTATTAGTAACTTAACCGTTTGTTAATTTCATGATGAAGCTGAGGAAGTGAAAAAATGAGTGAGGGAGTTGCAGAGTGCAGGTCAAATTCTTTGAATATTCTTCAAAAATGTGGAAACTTTTAAAATATTTTAAATACATTAGAATATTCCCACCTCTCTTCCTTTCACGCAATGTTGGCAATGTTTCCCACTATTCTGTAGTTACAGACAAGCTACATACCAAGATGCCATAAAAAGGATCAAATAACATCAGGAATATTAAACTATCTGACCCCTTAGCCCTGCTTACATAATGAGCAAGATCTCAGCTGGCAAAATATCTTCTCTAGCTACAGCTTTTGAACATCCCTGGTTCTGAGTTACCAAAAGGTCACAAAATCAGTTCAGCCCATTAGTAGACTGAGGCAGATTATGTCGTTTTTTACATCTGTACAGCCTCATGGAGTCAGTGAGGTTGCAGATGGGAGAAGCAGTTGATCCAATGTGTACAGTACTAAGATAGATATTACTGTATGTGTGCAGCAGGATAAAAATGTTGTTCAACTTTGCCCCGGGATAACCGTCATTATGACCAAAAAATAAAATTAAGGGAACACATCAGTTGAGAGTTTGAAACCAATCTTTTTGGAAAGATGATGAATATCAGTGGCTTCACTTAGTCTGCTTGAAGAACAAAGATCCTTTTCTACTTTTAATTTCCCAGCAACGATTATTGCCAGTTATTTTTCTCGTCGTCTTGACCACGGCTTCTAGAGTTTTTTATTAAACATATTTCTGAAAAGTGAGTCAAAATGGCACTCTCTCCCCTGCCCTCTCAAGTGACACCAGATTTATGCCACCATAACTGCAAAGATGCTTTGACCGTTGATTTCTCAGAAGACAGATGTTGGTTCCAAAGTTCCCACCTTCAAAGTGGTTGTCAGGTTCCATTTAGAAACCTGCAGTCAGGATCACCTCCAATAGGCCTCACACCCTGTTTCTAGCAACGACTTCAAAATCAGTTCAGTTGTGTTTGACTTTCACAAAAATATCTGCCTTGCCAAGGCAACACATTCTTGCTGGTCTTTAGAGGTGTGGTCACTTCAGCCAGGTTTTAGAGTGCTGGGTGCTCCTCCATTGGGCTTTTGTTTAGCCCCCCATATGCATGCTGCTGGAAGCCCCTCTTGTCAAGTCCAGGGATTTCACATGATCACATCTCTCATGACTGACTCTATGGCATGCAAGGACGTGATTTGTAGCAAGATTAAACAGTCGCTGCTTTTCCATCAGGGGGTTCAAAAGTAGGAAACCCATCTAGCTGGTGTCAAATTTCGAAACCTTCTCTCCTTAAAGTTTGTAAAGGGAGTCACATTCCAGGAGATCTTGGGCTGGATGTTTTAGATACAACAACCCTGTCAGCTTGCTGAACCTAACAAATACACTAGGCATGTACATGCAGACACACAGATGCAATTGCAGTAAAAAGCATATTGCTTTTGCCAGCTTGCTGTCCTAAATTCAAAGTGTGTATCAGTCAGGGTGCTTTTGTATGCTTCAACTCCACTTCTGCTGCAGTCGCTACAGAAACCCAAAGTTTTACCTCAACAGGCAGAACAAGTGTCCTTTGTTACCTAGACAGATTACAGCTTTTTCTAAAGTCTGCTCTTCATAAAAGCCCAGCTTGAACAGTGGAAATTCTGACTTGCTTCAGATACTGAGGAGACTTTTATAGTTTCAAGTAGCTCCAGGGTTATATTTTAAAAGTTAAATTTCATCACATGCTTTAAGTTTTTTTGGGGGGGTGGGAGGGAAGACGTGATATTTTTAGAGGGAAAAAAGTTTTTTTTTTTCTCTCTCTCTCTCCACCTTTTTTCTTAACAGATGTTTCATCTCAATCATATCCAAACCTCAAAGCATAAGTAGCAGTCAACCTTAGTCTCCTGTGGAGAAAAAGATAAAATATCATTTGTTTGGAGGAGGAGGAGGAAGGGTGTGCGTGTGTGTGTGTGTGTGTTTGTGTGTGTGTGTGTAACCACAACTAGTCTGTGAGTAAAAGCAAATAGTAAATGCAGCACGATAGGGTTGTGGAAATGAACCTCAAGCAATATTTCTGCTCTCAAAAAAGCCTGGAGTCCAGCTGCTCTGGTTAGATGGAAATTCCCAACATGGGTGGGGGTGAGGGGGAAGGGGAAGAGGAAAAGAAAAACTTCCAGTAATCAGATTTTTCTTGCTCTGTAAATCAGAATCCAGCAATCCAAGTCCTCTAACCAATGGAGGATGTAATACAAAGTGCCCAACATTGTACTGTAAAGGGTTTAAAACTTTTTTTTGGGGGGGGAACAGCACTTGTAAACCAAAATATCCAGAAGGAATTTTCACAGGGCTCTGGAGAAACCTCAGAGTTTTGCTGTGCACTGCATTCTGTGCTGTGATCAGGACTACAGCCTGTTGTGGGAATGGCCGAGGTGATTCAGTGCAGCCATGAACTACTTGTATAAAAGATTTATAGGGGAGGAAAGTCATATTCCCTCTTAAGGATTTGTATGCCTGAAGCTAAAATCTGGTGGTTTGGGGTCCCCCTCCCAGCTCTTAAAGGAGTCTTTCTTGAGAGAGCAACTGCACAAATGTGCGGGAGAAAAAAGGATATTCATGGAGGAGGCAAGGGGGGTTATGCCAGGGGAAGGCTATCTTAAGTCCTAGCTAGGGCTTTGTAAGTGCCTCATTGACAGGGCTTACCCATAGCACATCTCCTGGTGCCCTGTCCTTAGACTATCAGCATCTTCTGCACCATAGCAGTCCCCCCACTACTGAAGTCTGCGGCCCAGGTTCCACTGGTAAGAAGTGAATATGGCTTAGATTAGAAGAAACACTTTTTATTAAAAATCTACAGTCGTATAGCTTAAGAAACAAGATGTCTGATTTCACACAAATGGAGTAGTTTAATGGCTGACTCTCCGTTTTGAAACACCTTAACTATCTGGGACAATAAGAAGGGTTGACTTGTCCTTTAGACGCTCTTCAGCTCAGGGACTGTCTTCATCTGTGTTTGCACAGCACAATGGGACTCTAATCTAGATTGGGATCTGTGGGTGCTGCTATGATTAATAGTAATATTATTACCAAGATTGAATGCCATGCAGTTTGTGTGGGAGTCCTTAGATTGTGACATTAAAAATGAAATCTTGTATGCGCTATATAGACTTTAAAGATCCCATGCCATGCTCTATACGACTAGGGTTTTTCCACAGTATCTTTCTATAAGATTTCCCCTCTTCCTCTAGATCATTGGTTCTCAACCAGAGGTACATGTAGCCCTTGGGTACGCCAGGATCTGCCAGGGGGTACATCAACTTATCTAGATATTTGCCTAATTTTACAACAGTCTACATAAAAAGCACTAGCAAAGTCAATACAAACTAAAATGTCAGACAGTTATACTGCTCTGTATACTATATGCTGAAATTCAAGTACAATATTCATATTACAAATGATTTATTTTATAATCGTATAGTAAAAATGAGAAAGTCAGCAATTTTTCAGTAATAGAGTGCTGTGACACTCTTGTATTGTTATGTCTGATTTTGTAAGCAAGTAGTTTTTAAGTGAGGTGAAACTTGGGGGTACACAACACAAATCAGATTCCTGAAAGGTGTTTAGTAGTCTGGAAAGGTTGAGAACCACTGCTCTAGATTGTGATATGCAGTGTGCTGTACATCAGCCAAGTTCCATCCTGCATTAAGAGATGACTGCATTTCATTAGTGCTTTATGGCTGCAGTAACATGCTTTGGGATGAAAGACAATATAGAAATGTCAGATAGTGTGTGTGTGTTTGAATATGGTTAGCTTTATGATGGACTGTGGGGAGACACAAATTTTAGACCGTAGCTGCCTTATAGATCACAAGTATTATAGCTGAACTGAAAGTAAGATCACTGGTTCAAGGTTGCCTGAGTGTTTCCATTTTAAAACCTTATTCTTAACTGAATTTTAGCAACCCAAGAATCTTCACTGTTTGGAGTTTGAAACTTTCCAGGCTTGGTTTCAGTACCTGAAGGTGAATTTGGGGGGAAAGTTTGAGCAAAAGCTCATCTTGATGGTTTGCAAGTGTTAGCAATAGTGATGGTTGTGACATTTTCTGATTTAAAAAAAAAAGGAAAAGTATTTTTGATGATTTTTTTTCTCTATTTTCTAGTCAACTGTATTGATGGAGGGACCAATCCAGGCACATTATAGACAGATAGACATACACTCTGTAGAGTTTAGGTTTGGATCTGAACTTTCCTGAAGCTGGAGAGATTCCTATTCACATCCATTGTGAATTATGGGGGTTTTCTAATCTTTTTTATTTTTAATAACTGGGGACACAAAACAGCCACATCTCCTCAATCTGGATCTGATCCAATGTCATTTTAAGTCAATGGACTGATGCTCATTGAGTCACGCCGTGTATCCATATCTTCATTTTACAACAAGCCCAATTGACAGAAACATATGGTGTAATTGGTGTTTTTGTCAGGAGAGTGTAAGGTCGTGTACTCACCACCTGTAGCACTCCCTTGGGTTGGGGTGCAATACTACAAAGGGTACTTGTCCCTGGCACCTGCTACTGGCCATCTGCCTCTCCCTGGGTCTTCCTCTTCCTCATAAAGTTGAGACCCCTCCCAGGGGTCCAATTGAAAGTCCAAATCAAATGCCCAAACTAATAGCTCTTCTACCTCTCTCAGGTGCCACTGAAGTCCTGTACTGCTTGGCCCCTTCTCCTAGCACCTCCAGAGCTTCTCTGATCTAGCTTCTTCCCCTAATGCCTCCCTTCTCCAGGGACTCTGGAAACTTCCATTAGGGATCTCCTGGATCTTTTTAGTCCCTATCTTGGGCCTCTCCCACAAGAACCTACTCTGCTCCATGTTGGTTCTTCTACCTGTCTTCCAATATGTATGAGCCCTATCTCAGGGCTCCCCACACTCAGGAGCCTACGCTGCTCCCAGTGGGTTCTCCTTCCTGCAGAAGAATCCTGCCTTCTCTGTAGTATCTCCCTAACAGCTAAGCTCAGCACTGTTTAAGGAGTCCTCCACAGCTGGGGTCAGTCACTCTAACTCCATTACACCCATCAGGGATTACTAAGTGCCCCATGTTGCCAGTTCATCAGTGAGGCTGAGGGATAGCTTCTAAGTCGTGGGCAAGTTGTGCCCTGTCTTGCCTTGTTGGGCCAGCTGGCCCATGATAGACAGCTTTGCCACAAACACCCTCCTGTTCATTTTCATCAGCAGGCCCTTTTCTACAGCCACTTTGAATTGAAAAGAGAAACGGGATGGAATGAATATTTGATATGTGCATGAATCATGCAATGTGCAGGTATTCATACGAATACTTCAGAAGAGTCTAAAATGACCTCAGCTAGTCACGGCAGCTGCCATTTTATTTCTCCTGCAATTATTTAAACTCTTCAGGTAATAATAGGATGCTAGTTGCTGTAAATATACCTTCTAATTCAAATAGATTTTGTAAAACTGCAAGAATAAATGTCAGATTCTGATCTCCGTTACTCTTGTGTAAATCCAGCATAATTCCAGATGTCAAAGGAGTGGAGCACACTTAGATCAGAACCTGGCTCTTGGTATCTTACCTCCTCCAATGATTTACATTAGTATCTGAATTATACAACAATTAGTTTATTAGGTCAAATAACACAAACGTGAATTTTTCCCATCCTTCATGGCAAACCAGTTATACGTAATCCAATATTTTCCGAGATAAAAACAAGAGCCAGCCTTTTCTATTTCAAAGGAAAACAGCAGCCATTTTCAGATTAAAAATAGATAGCAAAAGTGAACACACAGGCAAAGTTAATAAAGATCTACTTGGAAGAAGAAATAAAATAGCAGTGAAGTATTGCAGACCCTTCCTTCAAGGTTTGTGTGCCTAGCTCTCTCATTTTTTCCCTAACCCTACCCTCCTCTATCTGTAGTTTAGATATTTAGCAGGTATGGAGTGAAGTGTACAGAGTTCCTAAAATAAAAACCACTTCTACTGCCTTTGCTTCAATCAAAACAGCTCTGTTTTTTTGTGAATTGACTTTAGAGCCATCCTCTGAAATTAGCAAAATACTTAGGGCCAAATTTGGCCTTTTGCTGTGCTTACAGAATGCCTACTGAGGGTAAAGGGTGCTCTGTGCACACATCCTAGAGGAAAATGTGGACCTTGTATTCCATTTACTAACTCTCTTTACCTTTGTTCACTTAGCTGGAACTGAAGCAAATTTCTTGCTTTAGCAAGACTTGCTGCTTACATGTGGATTCCAAATGTGTCTCCTTCAATACGAGAAGGCAACTGATACCGTATTACACTAGATCAATGGCAGTATCGTGTGCATAATCAGTTACGCAAGATGAAAAAAATCTACAGCAAAACATTTTCCCTCTTTGTGGATTACATTCTTTGGAATCTGGTAATTTAATATTTCACATATGCTAAAATGTAAGGGTCTGCTCCTTCAGTGATTACTCATGACTTCAGTGAGATTACTCATGTCTGTTGGGATTGCTCACAAGTGATGTTTCCAGGATGGTGCCCTGTCATTCATATGCCAAATGTATCTTTGATTTTATTATAAAGTATGTATTTTAATTTGGATTGGAAACAAATGAAACAGTTTAAACTCAGTGTTGTTTTGCAAGTTTGTGTCATATACTCAAGCACTTTACTCCTGATACTTGAGGCCCCAGTTCTGCAGACACTCACATGTATGCTTAACTTTCTACACTTGAGTATTGCCTTTGAATTACATGGGAATACATGTGCATAAAACTGAGATGTGTGTAAATGTTTTCAGCCACTGTACCCTAGTGAATAATTGGTAAGTATTCCTTTGACCCAAAATACAGTGAGCACGGTAAGTTAAAGTTCATGGAACTCTGCATGCCACGTGTTGGCATTTGGAAGTCTTAGGAGATGAAAAATACCCACAACCATGTAGGTTACATGCTATAGCACTGAAGATGGATGCTCCTGAACTATTGAGATTTTTATTTTTGGAGAGTGAAATTTAGTCTGTGTTTATTATTATAAATTTACTTATATTCCAGTAGCACATTCTGGTCACCAGTGAAATAATGATCCCATTGTGGTAGTCCCTGTACAAACATAGCTTATGTCTCTTCCCTGAAGGTTTACAAAGTAACGAGACAAGACAGTTGAAGGAAATATCTTTATCTCTAGTTTACAAATGAGGAATTTAGACACAAAGAAGTCAAGTGACTTACCCAAGGTCATACAGGAAATCTGTGGCCGAGCTTGTAATTGAACCAAGTCCCAGCTACTTAATGATAAGACCACTATTTGATTCTATTTTACTTTGGTGCTACTGCATAATAAAATATGCAAAGGGTAGGAATACAAAGCCTGAGGATTTGGTATCTAAAAAGCCTCTATAATAAAAGGAACAAACTGATTTTTAAAGTGTGAACTATAGAGCAGTATGAATAATTCTCTGCTTAGTTTACTCAGTGTTGTCTAAAACTAAATGCTGGTAGCATTCTAAATCAGCTAGAGACTATTAACTAAGGTAAGGTTGCCAAACATACACTTGATTCATAGCAACCAAAATAATGTTACAGGATTTGTCTATATCCTTGCTTATTTTAAAAGAATAGATAGGTGAGGGTCAAGATGTTTTCCCCATGGGAAGTGCTTTTGATGAATTGGTTGACAATAGTCCACAGTTCAGGTATCTTCAGAGCCCTTGGTATAATAGCCAAGGTGGCAAAAACCCAGTATTCCCCTTGAACATCTAAGTTAGATGAGAGTGGGCTGATATAAAAGACTCCATTATTAATAACATTCCCCCTACTAATTCTTCATTTAAATAAAGGATTTTTTAAGCTCTGAATTTTTCTCCTTATGACACCTGGACCAAAAAAAAAAAAAAATCTAAAGGAATAAAGAAATGTAAAGACTGCAAATATTGTGCACATACAAATACCTACAACTTATTTTGAGCTGGTAAGAAGTTATTTTTATCAGTGTTACCAACCAAAACGAGTATGTAGCAGCCTTTGAAGGGGTATTTTTTTAGTTTCAAATTATTACTTGATGTCCTCATCTGTCAGCTGATAATACTACTAGCAAGTGGTAAGTGATTGCTATGAAAGTGTCAGTTTTTACTTAAGCAATTCTTTACTAGAGAATAAATTATATAGCTTGTGGTAGCAAATTGCATCCTGCTAATGTGACTTTTGGTTTGCTCACTGATCAAACACAAATCTTGCTGCTACAGGTATCATCCTGAATCATCTTGAACGAAGCTTATGAAGACTTTTTTTTCTTTATTAGATGGGGAGGAGGAAAAAATGATCTTTTTGATCTCCAGTGAGGGGAAAAAAGGCTGATCTGTTCAGGCTTTTGGCTAACACAACAAACAGTGTTTAAAATTTAACTTTGCTTAATTAATTAGTAATTCTGTTTAATGCTGTCTGATCTTTATCCAAAAGGTATTCTGAAGCTTGAGAACTGAACATCAAAGTAGGTTGGGTGAAGGTGGTCAGGTAAAGCAGTTAATCTGGCAGTTGCTGTTGATGAAATATAGTGAGTTGGGGAGCTAATTGGAAATAGAAACCATACTCAGGTAAAATGCTGCAAACTGTTTAGTGGAGAGAGTATGTGGAATTCAGGTTTGGTGCCTCAGCATGTTTGAGCAGTGAGACAGCCAGTAGAGAGCAATTGGATTGCCACATGCTTAGACATCTTTTAGACATCAGATAGTTTTTATGTAAACAGAGACACTGGAAAATATTCTGCATTTAAAATAAAAAATCAGAAACTTGCTGATATTCTGTATCCAGAATTGGAAATACTCAGATCACATGCAGCTATATCCAATTGAAAACAGGCTAGAAACGGTCAGCTAATTGTTGCACAAAACCATACGTTTGGATATTATTTATCCATGGAAATACTTGGCCCCGATGACATTCAAGGGAACTCCAGTTCAGAAATTCCTCGTGATGACATGTCAGTAGAAATAGGTACCGAGTGGCTGAAGGATTATAAGGAATTTGGATTGTAGCTTTTTTTTTTTTTTCCTTTTTCTTTTTTTCAACTATCAGGACTACATCATCCACAGCCACTACCCCATTTTGGTCATATACAGATGTTTCACGCTTAATGAGCACCTCTGAATAGGAAATGGACTCTTAGTCTCACAACATCATGCAGCTTTTTTAAACCTGCCGGTGTGTAATTGAACATTGTCATTGATGTTTGTCCAAGAGCCACGAGACAAAGAAATAGCATGAAATCGCTTCTCACCATATTCACAACTTGAATTTCTGAACCGTTCAGCCCACTCCAATGGGAAGTGTCACTGTTGCAGCTCTTGCTAAATTGTGTTCTGCCTTTTTCCTACCAGACTTGAGAAGGACAATTAATTTCCCAAAAGTAGGCATGAGAGGTGGCAGTTGAATCTTTGTAGTTTTGAAGGGTGTGTCTAATTCATCAGCTTCAGCTTTCAACCCAAGAGAGCTAAACACACACTTCTGGCACCAACCCAGCACAAGCATGTTTTCCCATGTGCTTTCTCTCGTGGCTGGGGAACAGGAATGTTGCTTGGATGTTGGCTCTGTTCTGTGGATGTTTATCCTCAGGTATGTGAGAAGAACTTCAGGGAAGTAAAGTTAGAGTATCTCAGAAATATATTTCAGTCAAAGCAGTGGTATAAAAATAAAATCTGTGCTTACGGGGGAGGGTAATGTTTCTTCATTTACGTATTCAAGAAGAACGTAAAAATTGAAATTTGAAGGTAATTGCAGCTTTCAAAGTAGGCTGCTGTTTTGATTGACCTTATGCAGTGATCTAGGGTTGTCAATCATATTTGTCAAACGTCAAAAGAAATTAGAGACTTGAAAAGGCAAAGGCATATTAGGTTCTCTTGTCTATCTATCCCTTTGGTCCTGACAGTTCTTGACTCTGAAGGACTGGTGGGTTGAGGGGTTTAGTGTGTGGGTGCTGGGTGGTCATGGTAGCCTGTAATACCCAGGAGGTCAAACTACATGATCTGGTGGTCCCTTCTGGCTTAAACTCTGACTGTATGACTAATTCTTCTCCCACTTTTCCTGTATCTGGAAATCTGGGGTGAAATCCTAAACCTGTTGATGTCAATGGGAGTTTTGCTATTGATTTCAGCTGGTCAACAAACATATGGACAATGGTGATCCAGTGAATAAAGTATACTTGGACTTTCAGAAAACCTTTGACAAGGTCCTTCACCAGAGGCTCTTAAGCAAAGTAAGCAGATAAGAGGGAAGGTCCTCTCATGGATCAGTAACTGGTTAAAAGATAAGAAACAAGGGGTAAGAATAAATGGTCAGTTTTAACAATGGAGAGAGGTAAATAGTGGGGTCCCCCAGGATCTGTACTGGGACCTGTGCTGTTCAACATATTCATAATGATCTGGAAAAATGGGTAAACAGTGCAGTGGCAATTTAATAGACGATGCAAAACTACTCAAGATAGTTTAAGTCCAAAGCTGACTGCGAAGAGCTACAAAGAGATCTCACAAAACTGGGTGACTGGGTAACAGAATGGCAGATGAAATTCTGTGCTGAAAAATGCAAAGTAATACACATTGTATAGTTGGGATTATGTTTTCCATACAAAATGATGGGATCTGAATTAATTGTTGCCGCTCAAGAAAGAGATCTTGTCATTGTGGATAGTTCTCTGAAAACGTCTGTTCAGTGTGCAGCAGTGGTGAAAAGCTAACAGAATACTTGGAAACATTAGGAAAAGGATAGATAATAAGACAGAACATATCATAATGCCATTATATGAATCCATAGTACACGCACACCTTGAATACTGCAATGTAGTTCTGGTTACATCATCTCAAAAAAAAATGGAAGAAGTAAAGAGAAGGGCAACAAAAATACTTAGGGATGTGAAATAGCTTCTGTATGACAAGAGATTAAAAAGTCTGGAACTGTTCATCTTGGAAAAAAGATGACTAAGGGGGAATATGATAGAAGTCTATAAAATCATGCATAGTGTGGAGAAAATGAATGAGGAAGTGTTATTTACGCCATCATATAACACAAGAACCAGGATTCACCCAATTAAATTAATAGGCAGCAGGTTTAAAACAAACAAAAGGAAGTACTTCTTTGCACAACATACAGTCAAACTATAGAACTCGTTGCCATGGGAAATTGTGAAGGACAAGAGTATAACTGGGATCAAAAAAGAACTAGATAAGTTCATAAAGGGTAGATCCATCAATAGCTATTAGCCAAGATAGTCAGGGAGACAACCCCATGCTCTGGGTGTCCCTAAGTCTCTGGCTTCTGGAAGCTGGTACTGGATGACAGGGATGGATCACTCAAAAATTGTCCTGTTCTGTTCATTCCTTCTGAAGCATTTGGCCCGAGACACTGTCAGAAGACAGGATACTGGGCTAGATGGACATTGGTCTGACCCAGTATGTCCTTTATTATGGTCCAGAACTTCAACTCTGGTGCTTAGCACTACCACTTTAACGTTACTCCTTAGCAGTGCTGCTTCATCTCCATCTTTTGCTGAAGCCCTCATGCCTTCATCTCCTCTTTGCCTTACAACTTGCTACTGTAGTATTTCCCAAACAGTGGATTACAGGAAGGGTCTGGTGGGTCATCACCACATCAACCCTGCCCCCACAGTGCCTATCACTGCCCCCTCACATCTATTCCTTCCCCCCCCCCCCCATTCCCTGGAAGCACTCCCCTGGCTGTGGGGAGAGAGGGGCCAGCTAGAGCTACAGGAGAGGGCAGAACTGAGAGAGCAAGAGACTGCGGGGAGTCGAGCAGGGGACTCGGGGTCAGACTGGGGAGGGGAGAGAGGAGCAGGATCTGGAGGACTGAGAAGGGGAGAGGTGGGTGGAGCTGGGGGTGCCATTTAGGTACGCTCCCACATGATCCTGGGGAGCTCTCCTGAGCACAGAGGATAGGCTGCAGCTTGTGCTCTGAGCAGGCCCCAGTGTTACTTCACAGAGCCCAGCCCACAAAGGAGAACTGTGATTGGCCTGTGGCACTGTCAGTCTCTGCAGCTCCAGATGGGAGGAGGTTCCCCCCCACTGAACCTTACGTACCTGCTGGGAAGAGTACTGACCCATGTGAGAGGGAAGCGGGGTGTCAGAGTCCAGGATGTAGCCTGTCGTGTCTAGTGGTTGGAGCAAGAGTAAGGAATAGAAGCCCAAGGTCAGAGCCAAAGTCAGGAATTGGAGCCGAAGACAGAGGCCAGATACTGAGCAAAGGGTCAGAGTAGCCTTGAAATGAAGCAAGGCAGGCACAAGGCTGGTTCCAGGGCAGGATCTTTTCTAGTGCAACCGTGGGCAAAGCCTTTGAGCAGCTGCTAAACTGCTGCTGCTGGATTTAAGAGCTGGTCTCCTGGCTCTTCAAGCCAACTAGAGGCTGGCAGTGCTTGTTAGGTTGTCCAGAGTCTCAGGTCCTGAGTCCTGACCATACCCCCCTACTCACCCAGGCCTCCTAAGGGCCTCAAGGCCAGGTTTCTCAGGGTTCTTCCTAGGGAATTCTCACAATAGGTCCGGGGCATGGATGTTCTCTACCAATTTCCAAGACTACTCATCTGGTCCATAGCCTTCCCAGTCCACCAGGTACTGGAGTCTTCCCCTAACTCACTGACAGTTGAGGATTCACTGGACCAAGTGCTCCTCCTGTCTGTGAACTATTATGGGTAGTGGTGGCAGGTTGCAGCAGTTTGGGTGTGGTTTCTCAGTGTAGGGCTTTAAAATTGAACAACTATATCCCGAAGGCCCCTGGGTTTGCCCATTCTGTAATCTTGCAGTGACCCAGATGTTGGTAGTCTAGTTTGGCAGATGGGTGGCTTGGTTTAAGGTTCTGATCGGAGAGCCGCATGTTTTTTCCTGTGACCTGGATTGGGGGCAGCCCGATTGTCTTGGTCCATATGATGTTTATAGGCTTCTTTGGCAGATTGCAAGTGTTCCTTGAGCTCCCGGTGTTGGTGAAAGGTTCACCAGTGGCTGATACTGGAGAACTTACGGGTAAGTCTGGGTGGAAGCAGGGGCGAATACCATAGTTTGCAAAGGCTGGGCTATGTTAGGTCAAGGCATGGATTGCACTGTTACATGCAAATTAGGCATAGCACAGCAGAGGGAGCCAGTAGTCCTAGTGATCACTCAGAAAGCAGTGAAGATAGTGGTCCAAGGTTTGATTGACTCTCTCTGTTTGCCCATTAGTCTGCAGGACGAAGGACTCAACGCCAAGGAGTCTGAGAAATTCCCACCAGAATTGGGAGATGAACTGGGGTACCCGGTCTGATACAATGTCTGTTGGTAATTTGTGGTAGCAGCAGATATTTTCAAGCAGCTGTTTCCTGTGCAGTAGGAACAGTGTGGCATGGAGTCTTCCAGCTTTGTTCAGAGGTTGAGGACAGAACATCAGGATTACTGAATGTCATCTGACTCAGGCTCAGGTTAAGGGGCTGTTTAATTGTGGTGTAGATATTCTGGCTCCTGGTGGGTTTTTAATTGCAGAGTTGACATATCCAGAGTGCCAAAACTAAATACAAGATGGAACACATTGTTTAGCATAAGTAGTTAACGCACATTGTAAAAGACCATTCAAGGTGAAGTGTCCTGTGTCTGAAGAGGTGTTAACAGGCCACTTCATCTTGAATGGCCTCTTACAGTATGTATGCAGTGTTGTAGCCACGTGTGTCCCAGGATATTAGAGAGACAAGGTGGGTAAGGTAATATATTTTATTGGACTGACTTCTGTTGATGAGAGTGGCAAGCTTTCAAGCTACACACAACTCTTCTTCAGGTCTGTGCAAGGTAGAGTGTGACAGCTAAATACTGTACAAGATTGAACAGACAGTTTAGCACAGCATGGTTTCAACCTTTTTTAATTTGCGGACCCCTAAAAAATTTCAAATGGAGGTGTGGACCACTTTGAAAATCTTAGACATGGTCTATGAACCTCCACAGACCACAGGCTGAAAACCACTGTTCTATGGTAATGACAACATTTCCCAGACCCCTTCAACATAGTCTGTGAACCCCCAGAAGTATGCGGATCAGAGAATGAAAACCACTGGTTTGGCATAAATAGCACATATTCTAAGGAACCATTCAAGATGAAGTGGCCAGTTAACACCCCTGCACTCATAGAACAAAAAGGGGGAGCTAGTGAGTTATACATTTTTGTAATAAGCCATAAATCTGGTGTCTTGGTTCAGTCCATGATTTTCAGTGTCTAGCAAAATTCTGAATTTAAGCTCCCAGGCTAATCTTTTGAAAGTGTTGTGAAGGTTTCCTTTGAGGATGAGGACCGATAGGTCAGCTATAGAGTGGTTGCTTTGTGAAAAGTGTTCACCCACAGGTTATATGGTGTTTTTGTCTTTTGTCATTTTTCTGTGTGAGTTCATTCAAGATTGTGAATTCATTCAAATGATTGTCTGGTTTCACCCACATAGTCGTCGTTGGGTCATTTAGTGCACTGGATGAGGTATACCACGTGTTGTGATATGCATGTGTAGGACCCATGCATCTTGAAAGGTGTGTTGCAGGGGTGTTGATCATTGTAGCAGTGGAGCTATGTCTGCGGGTTTTGCATCTGTTGTTCTGACAGGGTCTGGTGCCACTCTTGAGTAGGTGTGTCCTGATCTATGGGGGACTTGCTTCTGATGATGAGGTTGGGGGATTGTTTGAAGGCCAGAAGAGGGGGGTTCAGGACAGATTTCTTTCAGGATGGGGTCCCTGTTGAGTATGGGTTGTAGTTGTTTGATGATACACCATATGAGTTCCAATGTGGGGTGGTAGGTGATACTAGGGGTGCGCAGTCAGAGGGAGTTTTATTTCTGTATTGAAACAGGTTCTCTCAGAGCAGTTGGGGTGGCCCATTCCATGATGTGAGGTACTTCTCTGGTGGAGTGTCCTTGTTGATGAAAGCAGTTTTGAGTGTGTTAAGGTGTATATCCCGGGACTTTCTCCTCGAAGCATATTCTGTGATATCTGAGTGCCTGTCTGTAGATAACTGATTTCTTGGTGTGTCTGAGGTTGTTACTGTATCTATGCAGGTAGGTGTTGTGATCAATGGGTTTCTTGTATATAGCTGTCTGTAGGGTTCCATTACTGAAGCTAACTGTGGTGTCCCAGAACTTGATGCTGGTGTGGGTGTGTTCCAGAGAGTTTAATGAGTGGTGGTGGTTGAAGTTGCAGTGAAAATGTATTGGGAAGTTTAAGTCGTCTGTGTTGTGTGTTAACTACTTATGTTAAACAATCTGTTCCACCTTGTATTTAGCTGTGACACTCTGAATACCTTGCCCAGGACTGAAGAAGAGCTCTGTGTAAGCTTGCAAGCTGGTCTCTCTCACCAACAGAAGTTGGTCAATCTTGTCTCATCCATCTTGTCTCTCTGCTATCCTGGGACCAACATGGCTACAACAACACTGAAAGCAAGCTTTACATTGTAAGAGGCAGTCCAGTAGTATTTCACTTGAAGGGTGTCTGGCTCAGCTGGTGCCACATGATGACAATGGGAGGTGGCATTTATAGATCCTCTCTTTTTCTACATTCTTTTCCCAAAACCTAACTACTAGGGACCACAAGAAAAACTAATTGGTGTTAATGTCCATTCATAAATGACCATTGTGGACTTCACAGCCCCTCCTTAGTCTTTTTGCTTTCAGAGGTTGGCTATCTTGATTCATCAAATACTTTCTGAAATTGCTGTCCTCCCAAACAGACTCTAGTGTCATGTATATCAGAATCTCTAAGCAGCTGTGCATTAGACTTGATCAGCAGTAGAGTGTATCTTTCTCAGCTTCCTGTGATGAAGCACTGTTAATCAAAATGGCTAAAATGCTTAGTACAGTTGTAAACCTCAGACCAGACTGAAACAGTGTCCATGTTTGTATTGGGAAAGATTGTCTGCTAGAGTGTTCAGTGCTTTAGTGACAGGCCACCTGAGCTAAGGTGAAAGTTTAAGTGCCCACTCCTCATGTTGAATGCATCTCTAATTAGCTTTCTGTTCCAAGCTGTAAGACATAGGTGCGTGACTGATGCCTTGGCCATTACAATAAAACCAACCTGTTTGAAGTGAAATGTCCAGTGCTTTCTGTTACATGAAGCACAGGCACCGACTTTACAATGTACTGGGCGGTGCTTGCCCCCTGGCTCTGTCCCAGACCCTGCCCCCACTCCACCCCTCCCCCAAAGCCCCATCCCACACGCCTCTTCCTGCTCTCGCTCCACCACCCCCCCGCTTATTCCTGCCCCATTCCGCCCCCTCCCTTGAGCGCACCACATCCTCGCTCCTCCTCCCTCCCCCCCCCAGCCTCCTGCACACCTCGCGAAACAGCAGATCGTGGTGGGCGGGAGGCGTGGGGAGGGAGGGGGAGGTTCTGATAGAGGGACTGCCGGTGGGTGCTCAGGACTGCCGGTGGGTGCTCAGCACCCGCCATTTTTTCCTTGTGGGCACTCCAGGCCTGGAGCAGCCACAGAGTTGGCGCCTATGACATGAAGAACAAATCAGTTATCTTTATCTAGTTTTGTAATTTATAAGGTGGTTTTTAAAGAAAAGTTGGTATTGTTACCTATTTCTGTTGTTAAAAATGAGTAACACTTTGAGAGCCTAGTTCTGCAGACATGAGTCTCATACCTTTAAAACGATAATCTCTCTCTCTGTGTCTCGCAATTATGAGCAATTGGATGGTAATAATTAACAGTCCTTGGAGGAAAACATCTGCAAGTACACTTAAGTCAGCTAATTTGTCTTTCATGAAAGAATGGAATTTCACAATTTTTCCAAGTTAATATATTTTTCCTTTATTGTGTTTCCAATCTCAAATATTGTCCAGAAACATTTTATGGTATCTTAAGGTCATAGATGTGAATACATGCCTGTTAATAATGAACAAGAAAAGAGAACATTCTAAAGAAATATAGCAATATTTCAACTCGCACAGTATTCTGACAGAGAACATAATTTTTTTTTAGAGGATATGGTCCCTGTGAGAAATAATAAAAATATATTTTTGCAGTTGTGGATTCCCACAACAAAAAGGGCATGTTTCCATATATGTGTGTACATAGTGTGTCCTTTGTGATGGCTTGTTATGTGAGTGGGGAGGTAAGTGAATATTTATGCACAAATGATATACTGTAAATGGACAAATTTCTGATGGCACAGACATTGGAAACATGAAGCTATTAATTCTCCCCCCTCCTTTGAGATAGCAATCTGGTCTGGTCTAGTTTTAATATCATTGGCAGGACTGAATGGAAGTTCACATTGTGAATATATCTGAACCTTGGCATGCGGCTCAGTAGTGGATCTCTCTTTCCAGCGCTGCCAGTTTGAACAGTCCCAGGCAGACATTCACATTTTATTTATAAATAAGTTCAGCATGTGTGTATCTCCTTCACAACACTGAGCAGCAGACACCAAAGCATGCCAATAGTCCAGAGTAAGAAGGAAATAAGAAGCATATTAGAGAATACAGGGCTCCAATTTCAGACAACACAACAGGAATGATTATTCAAATATGTTACCGTAAAGTTCATATGTGCGGGCATATGCATGTATATGTGCGCTCGCGCACTGCTTGGCCACGTGCATGTATTTCCCCTTACAGTGCTTTTGACACGTGCTGTGTTATTTGCACCCCATTTTCCTTTGTCAAATGAAATCTGACATCAGGATGAGATTATCTCATATCTCTATTGTGTCAGAGCTCAGAAATGAATAACTGATTTCAAAGGAAAATTCCCTTGAGCAACAAGACCAGTGATCATTCTGAGACAATGGTCGGCGAAGCTCAAAGGAAAGATTTCCTGACGTGTGAATTTCACACACCCCTCCCACAGTACTCTTGTTTTTGAGGAGTCTAATTTATCAGAGTACATTTTTCCCTGTTACATAAATCATACATTAAAGTGAAATCTTCCTATCTGAACATACGTACTGTACATCTGGAAAGGTTATTAAACATACCACTGGAATAATAGTTCTTGAAACCAGAAAGTAATTCTGTCCTATTTGGCTCTGTTCTCCTCTCAGCTCCACGCAGTGAATTGGAGTTCTGATACTCCGCACATGTGCAGCAGACCTTCCATTCACATCTTTGGAAGAGCATAGTGCTGGAATGAGAGAATAGGGCACTTCGTTCCTCTGGCAGAAAAACCCATAGGAGGGAAGTGTTTCTGAGAAGTCACCTTGGTCCATTGAGAGGAATGTTGGGGAGATGCTGTGTCTTCACTTTGGAGGAAAAGGCCAGTGGAAAGGTCTTTTTCCAAATATATCCCATTTAAAAATATCTGAAATGGCAAAGTGTATTTTTCAGTGGATTGTCCATGGTTCTAAAGAAGCCAAGTCACAGGATGTAATATAGGAGCAGTTTGGTTTAAAAAAGTCAGTGTACAGTCATTAGGGGCCAGATTATGAGCCTGTTATTCATATTAGTAGACAATTACACAGCTAGTCCCATTGACTTAACAAGAGTTACTCTTGTGAGTAACTACTCATCAGTGTAAGTGAGGTGCTCGCAATCTGTCAGCATAGAAGGTTAGTCATTACTAAGAGTCACTGATAGCCTAAGTGTGCATGTTACCTCTCCATTTCTGATTGTTCTTAGGGTGGTGCTACAGGGCTAGAATTAGAGTTGTTCAGGTGATCTGAATTGTGCATTTCCATAGTTTATCATTTTTCTGATGTGGCACCTTAGCTTTCCATGTTTCCGTTTCCATGTTTTCCAGTATTGTGTTTTTGGAGGAAGCTACGCTGAAGAATGAGTCTTCAGTTCTTGTACGTTACTTAGTAGAATACTGAACAATTCTTTATGATTATTAGTTGTTACATTTCAGTAGTGCCCAAAGATTCCAACTAAAGTTGGCATCCCTGTATACTAAGTATTGTGTGAACACACAGTCCCTGGCTGCTCTTACAGTATAAGTAGATGTGATAGACAAGAGATGGGAGATTAAACAGGAACATAAGTGAAAGAACTTGTGGAAGGTCACCCAAAGTCAGTAGCAGAAGTGAGAATTGAGTGCATTTCTCTGGGCTCCTACTTCAGTACCCTATAAGAACATAAGAAAGGCCATACTGGGTCAGATCTAGCCAATATCCTGTCTTCTGACAGTGGCCAATGCCAGGTGGTTCAGAGGGAATGAATAGCACAGATAAGCATCAAGTGATCTATCTACTAGACCACACTGCCTTTGCATTGTCCAGCCATGCGAGGAGAAAGATGGGAGGCAATGGATGTTGTTTAATTAGGCCACAACTTTGTTCACTTAGAAACAATATATTCATATCATCATTGTTTCTGTAATAATTCCCACATAATCCCCAACCTGGTCCCAGCCATTCCACCGCTGGGACCTCATCACCTGCCCCTTGCATGAAGATTAAGAGACCTATGGGACGGAGTGAGGTTGGCTCCCTATTGTACCAGACGTAGAAGCCCCGAACCTCAATTCTCCAGTTCCCTTAAGGGATGCTTTCCTTTACTGCAATGCTTTCCCTCAATTCCACCTCCACCAAGTTCCCAGATATTCACTGATTCCTTCCTTAGTACTGGACAAAAATATACCTAACCCTCAATCGGATTGATGGACCCCATCCTCCTTTAATAACTCAGGTGCCTAGTAAGATACGTTCGAATATGGAATTACCCATCCCCTTGGATATGTCTGTATTTTGTCACCTCCATATTTACATATCTCCTGATCTTATCCATCCAGGGAGGCTTCACTGCACTGCACCACACTCTGCCCTGCAACATGTCAGACCAAATAATCTTGGATCTTCCCCAAATTCCTCTTAGCTTTGTTTTTCGATCCAGGTGACAGAGAGTGCTTCTCCGGGACTGCACAGGATATAAATGTTGCCCCCTCTTCCAGTCAGCAGGAAAGGAGTACCCTCCCCATTCCAGTCCAGCCATTTTCTGCTCCTCCCTGCTCTGTACATGTAAATATTCCCCCTTCATTCATCTCTGCTACCACTTGCAGGGGGAGCTCTTAAAGAGGCAACAACCGTTTTTCTTCCAGCCAGCTGCACAAGAATCCACTGCATACAGTGGTGGTGAGCACATTATCCAGAAAACAAGAAATAATACAATATCCTCTTAAGTGCTTTTTCATGAAGTGACTTTATTTTCTCTAATGAGCTTAGTTATCCATATCTGTCTCTGTCTTTCTCAGATATTTATAGAGCGCCAATCATCAGCGTAATCTAGGTGTCGTGTGTGAGTATGTGTATAATAATTTTAGTGAGTATATGTCTGTATAGGCTGGCATTAATACAACATTAAAGCAAAAAAAGTGAAATACTTGTCAGGAAATCCTAAAGATTAAGGTTTCTACCTCATTGTTAACTTGTCTTCACTGTAAATCAGGTATATTTTATGGTATGCCATAGGTTTAAAAAACAAAACGAACTATTAAAAACCAAACATAGCATTCAAATTTAACAACGAAATGAGGATGAGACATTGCCACATATGTGCAATACAGGTGAGTTAATGTTGTGGTAGAAATGTTAGCTTTTGGAATATCTGAACTTTTAACTTTATGTTAAGGGTCATTCTATTTTTTAAATTAATTTTCCTGTTGTATTTTTAAAAAGAAAATGCCAAGAACAAAGTGAAAAACACAGTTATAATGCTTTAAACAATAGCTTGGTTCTCCTGAAGTAGTTCATGCAATGAATCTCAGTAGTACTAAAGGTTTCAGAGTAGCAGCCGTGTTAGTCTGTATTCGCAAAAAGAAAAGGAGTACTTGTGGCACCTTAGAGACTAACCAATTTATTTGAGCATAAGCTTTCGTGAGCTACATGTTTCGTGTTGCATCCGATGAAGTGAGCTGTAGTTCACGAAAGCTTATGCTCAAATAAATTGGTTAGTCTCTAAGGTGCCACAAGTACTCCTTTTCTTTTTAAGAGTAAATCAAGTATAATAGCATCTCTTCCATTCAAGTTTGCTGAAATCCGGTTTCACCCTAAATATTATGACAGGTTTCAGAGTAACAGCCGTGTTAGTCTGTATTCGCAAAAAGAAAAGGAGTACTTGTGTACATCCGATGAAGTGAGCTGTAGCTCACGAAAGCTTATGCTCAAATAAATTGGTTAGTCTCTAAGGTGCCACAAGTACTCCTTCTCTTTTTCCTAAATATTATGAGACTTTTGAAACCAAGGAATCCGGTTTCATGTGATATAAGACTACTTTGACATTCCATCATAAACATTTTTCCTTAAATATACTTTTTTGCAGTGGCTTTGCCTCCAGAGAAGACAGATGGAGTTTGCAGTGGAGATGAAAAGAAAGCTGGGAAAGAAAGTGACACACGTACAAGTTCCAGGAAACAACTAAAATTTGAAGTAAGTCCCTCGTTTTTGAATGTTGAAATGTACTGAAACAAATAAGTTAGATAAATAGCCTATGGAACAAATGCGGCCATCAGTTGTCTGTATGCAGTTCCCATTGATTGTATTGTACATCAGGTTGATATACATCAGAGAGCAGGATTTGGTCTTGAGTCTCTATTTTCCTATTTGCCTGGCTAATGTTCCCTAAGGGGTGGCTAGCAAGTTTTGTTCTTAAATCAAATAAAGCCTAATGATGATGAGTTTTCCGCAGGAGCTGGAGTGTATGGTAAGGAGAATTTGACATTGCTCTCTACTTGTGAGCTTTTCAAGTATAACTTCATGTGCCACCCTCTATGTTATCAAATCCTTATATTGGCTTTTGTAGACTATCATATTCAGTTAAATCTGCCTAGTGTAAAAGATATTTGTGAAAGGTGCCTTAGCCATCAGTCTTTCATGGCTGGGCCTCCAGAGTGAAATAACCTGGACCTTCTACACTGGCAATTCATCTGATTAGATGGAGGGGGAATAAAGATCCTGAGGGGAATTCGTCTGATGGCCTATTTCCTTGTAGACTTATAAACATCATAAAACTGCCAGACATTGTGCATAGTTGGCAGGTTTTGCTTATAAAGGGAGAGATTTAATAAATATGAGCACTGAAACATGCTGTCATCCGGCTAGAGAGTTGTTTGTCTTTCTTGACGAACAGGGAGGCACATTGGTACTGGCAGAAGAGCATGCATTTCATCTCTCTGTGCTCCAGCAGACGTGGCAAACTTCTGCCTTTCAGTGCTGTCAGTCTGGCATGTTAATGAGCTTTGCATTCATCAATTATTATGTAAAAGACCATCTAGCCATCTTGTAATGTTACTGGAACATTCATTTGCTTCTCTGGAAAAGGTTTGGTAGCCCCGTGCAAATTACTTTTTACTGTTTTAAGGCCAGCTTTTCCTTGAGAAATGCAAGTATTCCTATGATCTTAGTCATGTTGACAGGCTTCTTTCTTTCTTTCTTTCTTTCTTTCTTTCTTTCTTTCTTTCTTTCTTTCTTTCTTTCTTTCTTTCTTTCGATTTTATACTCTACCTTGAGTAATGGACATTTCACACACGTGAAAGACATGACAAATTACAGTTAACAGTACCCTGATGCTTGAATGTTGGTGGGCACCTGGTACCAGTTTAGGGGGAACTCTACCATACCAGCAAAGACTATGTTTGTTCCCAAGTAGTTCTTGGCATGCCACAAAGGTTAGCACTTGGTACCAGGCTCCATGACGAATGCTGGGAAGATTGCCATGTTACTAACTAAGCAGGGCACATCCTCACATAAAGATCATAGACAGTATGGGACAGGGAACTACTAATATGTGGCAAGAAACCAAGTATTGGTTTGTTCTCAGAATCAAAGCTTTCTAACCTTGTAAGCTAGGGGCTAGGAGAATGGTAAATCTTTCATTTTATGACTAGGTATAAAAGAATCAGAAATGCAAGTGTTGAGACAAGAAGTCTAAATCTGAGGTGGATGTGATTTGGCTTTTAAAGGGGCTGGGAATGTTTGTGTAATATGAAACTGTGTTTCCACAGTAGAGTGTGGGGCACTTGGCAGCTTTCAGACGGGCTTGTTACAACAGAGAGAAGACTGCCTTTGAACTCAGCAGGGGATGGGGGTACTGTTAACTGCTGTAGGGAATTGGTTTCAAGTCAGCAGATCAACCAGGTATTTTGAGCTCTATCATGCTGAAGCTATTTGGAGCTGTTTATTTTACTTACATACAGTGGCTTTTATTTTAATTGTGCTGTAACTTTTCTGTTTGCCTTTTGTGGCTCTGGTTGACTCGGATTGCACAGGTCTCAAGAGAAAGCAAGCGGCTTGCAACCAGGTGACTGGAGTAGGTCAAAGTGCGTCTTTTTTTCTTGGTGGGGTGTTGCTGGTTTTCTTTATATACATTGATTGTTGTAGGCTTTCTTCAAGTCACTCTCTTGCTAGCAGGAGCATGATTAAAGTAAGGATCAGGCAACAGTACGTAGTCTGTGGTAAGGGATTCTGACCTCTCAGTTCCGAATAAAATTCAATTTCTGTAACTTCGATAGCATCAAGAGGGTTGCCAAAGTTAATAAAGTACATTGAGTATCTGCGTCAAGGGCAAGTTTTACCAATGGGCGTTTATACCATGCATCCATTTTGTATTAATGACCATTTCTGATTCAGTGGCATGATGCCTCATACTGTGGGTCTGTTTCTGCCATCTCTTTATTTTCTCCCTGAGTTACGTGGAGTTTTTCTTTCTGATTTTTTATAGTGGGAAATCTTATATTTTGTTCTAAGAACTTCAGCAGGCAGCTTTCTCATACTTTTGTATTTTGTACAAGTAAAAGTAGAAAGTGTCTGTCTGTTTCAAGAAGTTTAGCCCAAGGGTTTTAGGAAAGGAACCTTCTTGTCATGAGACTCCAGTGCAGTGGACAGAAGCTTACAAGGAACAAATCCTAAATGCCTCTCCCCTCGAGAAAGGAAGGAATAAAGAGAACTGCTTCTTTTTTACAGAGAAACTGAGCCTCTTCGGCAAGCACGCCTTATGCTTTAGGTAATCAGTTGCTCTTTGCATGTTTCTTAGGAATTGCAATGTGATGTGTCTGTAGAGGAAGATAACAGGCAAGAATGGACCTTCACACTCTATGACTTTGATAACAACGGAAGAGTCACACGTGAGGTAAGCAAAGTATAGCTGCCCCTTTGTATACAGCATTTGCTAACAAGAGAAGTGTTTTATAACAGGAACATTTTTTTCTCCTATGAAGTAAACATTTCCTGCCAACTTCAACAGCAGTTTCCATGGACCCTTCCCTCTCAGAAACAAACTCCACCAATAGTTTACTGGTTTTGGAATTACTGTACCACCTTTTAAGCTGGTTGCTGTTTAGTGTCTGGGACTAGCCTTTAAAAGAAATAGTACCGGCATTTGAGGGGAGAAAAATCTGAACCAACTGAATCTCCAAACACATTGTCAAAACAAATCCCTGCAAATGTACATTGTTCAGTATCCTGCCCTACTTTTCATAATTCAGCTAACCCAATAGCAAGTTTGCTTTCGGAATTTTGTTCCCAATAGTACTGACTGTACCATTCTGTCCCTTTCATGAACGTTGGGCAGAGATCTGTGCTGCCATCTCTTTCAAATTATAGACTCTCCTTGATAACCCTTGTGACACTTACTGCAGCGTAGCAGTCAGTGGCTATTGGTAGAAGATGTGTCCATACTAAGATTTTCAGGATGCATTTGTGTCCCTAATAAATAAGGGAACCCATCACAGTATAAGAATATGGACAGAGTGCAGTCATTTTTTTCAAAGTGTACTAACTAGAATGAATCACACTTCATGGAAAGCGTCTTCTTCGAGTGCTTGGTCATGTCAGGTGTGTGTGCACTGCGTGCACCATTGCTGGAGATTTTTCCCTTAGTGGTGTCAGTTGGGCCCGCTCTAGCGTCTTCTGGAGCCACATGCTTATGTGCCAGTATAAGGGGCACTACCGGCCACACACCTTCTCAGTTCCTTCTTACCGCCCACTCTCTTCCGATCCCACCAACCTTCAGCTCTGGCGTCCGGAAGCCGGAGGGAGCAGGGTGCGTTGGGACAAGCCCTACCTGATCCCAGTGTCCTGATCTCTGGCACACCACTGGTCCCCAGCACCTGCCACCGTATGGATGAAGAAGCAGGTACCGCTCCACCCTGGGTGCTGAGAGAAGAATCCTCTTCAGAGAATGTATTGGCTCATCACCTCAGCAGATCCTTCTCCTCTCACCACAAGTGGTCCCGTCACCCAGAGGTCACCAGATTCATCTTCCAAAAGTGGGGGCCTCCCCAGGTGGACTTGTTCGCCACCAGGCAGAGCAGAAAATGTCACCAGTTTTGTTAGCTGCGAAGGCACAGCCCAAGTTCCCTCTCTGATGTCTTCCTGATCTCATGGACAGACCACCTACTGTACGCCTTTCCCCCAACTCCCATGATTCACAAGGTTCTTCTAAAAAATCAAACGGGGCAAGGTAATAGTTACCCTGATACCACCAGCATGGCTGCGCCAGCATTGGCTCAGCTCACACTTGGATCTCTTGGTAGCAGCTCCACTGTCGCTCCCACTCCGTCCGGACCTGACTCACAAGACCCGGGCTGGATGCTGCACGGTCAGGCCCGCTCAGAACAGGTTCAGCAGGTCTTGCTAGGTAGTAGAGAGCCTTCCATCAGGGCTACGTACTTGGCCAAGTGGAAACGTTTCGCTTGTTGGGCTTCCGAACATGATCTCTCTCCCTCTCGATCTTCCCTTAAGTCTATCTTGGACTATTTGCTGCACCTAAAACAACAGGGCCTGGCCTTCTCATCTATTAAGGCGTATTTGGCAGCCATCTCAGCCTTCCAGCCCGCAGTGAATGGCAACGCCAGTTTTGGAAGAGTGCGGTTTCTATCAGCACGTTCATAAACTCTGAGCCCACCTCCTGGGTTACTGCTTGGGAGTCATCTAGCATGGAATGGACATGAGCAAGCACTCGAAGAAGAAAAAACAGTTACAAACCTTCCGTAACTGTTGTTCTTTGAGATGTATTGCTCATGTCCTTTCCATAACCCACCCTACTACCACTCTATCGGAGTTACAGACAAGAAGGAACTGAGAGGGTGCAGGGCTGGTGGTGCTATGCTTACACACAAGTGCGTGGCTCCAGAGCGCACTTGAGCCATCCCAACGGATACCACTAAGGGAAAAATGTCCCGCAACGATGCATGAGGCGCTTACACACCTAGCATGGAACGGACATGAGCAACGCATTTCGAAGAATAGTAGTTAACGGAAGGATACTAACTTAGATTTTTACTTAGATTTAATACAATGTACCATCACTGATTATTTGCAAAGTCTCATTCATTGGCTTCTGTGTCTTTATACGGTCAACTGTAGGCTTCATTCTCCTTTTGCTTTTAAGTCAATACCTTTGAAAATTAGCAAGTCTTGAGTGAACAGGACTAGGAAAAATACTGAAAACGTGGTGGTAATAAACAAGAAATGGTGCTAGGAGTTGTCCATGAGACTGAAGTGGAATTTCTTTTTGTGTTCACAGTAAAACTATCTGCCAAATGAGGTTATTGTGCAGGTTTTTGAGAAGAGTATCTAAAAGGAGAACCATTATTAAGATTTATTATTTTATATTATGGTAGCACATAGTGTACTCACATGAAATCTGGACCCCAGTGTGCTAGGCTCTGAGCACGCACCTAGTAAGACACAGTCCCTGCCCCCAAAGAACTTAATATCTAAATAGGTGAGAGAGAGAGAGAATTATCCCTATTTCACAGATGGGGAGCAGAGGTACAGAGCAATTAAGTGGCGTGCCCAAAATCATGCAAGAAATCGGAGGTAGAGCTGGGAATTGAACCCATATCACCTGAGTCCCAGGCCTGTGCCTTAACCACAAATGGAAGAATACTCAGGGGTGTCCTTTAAGCCCATGGCTGGAATTACCATTAATGTCATCAGGAGTTCTATGTGCTGAACATACAGAGCATAGGCTTTTCATTATGCATACAATAATTATCTGTGACTTTTGTGGTACACCAGAGAGCTTAATTTGACTGTACTTAGAGAATGTTTTGCAGCTACATTCTAACTCTGCCTACAAGAGCAGACAGCATATTAACTGAAACCAAATCTGTGCAGGGACTGAGGTCTGGGGTTTGCTATATTCAGTCCTGAATCTGTGCCAAATATTTGTCTTTTAGCCCAAGGGACCACGTAGGCTGATAATTTGCAGTTCTTCATATATGACCATGGCTAGAAATCAAGAGTATATACCAGTGGAAAGCTTTCCAACTGTTTACAACACTTGTTTTTGTCCCAGTAGGTTGCAAGATTCTGAATCTTAAAATTGTCATTTGGATTATCCATCTTACTTGTATGATTTTAATGGTCACCCTTACGCAAATACAGGTTTCAGAGTAACAGCCGTGTTAGTCTGTATTCGCAAAAAGAAAAGGAGTACTTGTGGCACCTTAGAGACTAACCAATTTATTTGAGCATAAGCTTTCGTGAGCTACAGCTCACTTCATCGGATGCATACTGTGGAAAATACAGAAGATGTTTTTATACACACAAACCATGAAAAAATGGGTGTTTATCACTACAAAAGGTTTTCTCCCCCCCCCCCCCCCCAGCCCAAACTACTCTCCTGCTGGTAATTTGAGATAGAGACCCCAGAAAGTTAGGAATTCCAGTTTTCAAATGGCCTGCAACTTCTCAATCTGGTGGGTCTTCAGATATGGCTGTCACAATAATGGGCTTGATCCCGCAGTCTGGTGAACATCCTGCCCCTGATCTAGCAATACATTCAGCACATGCTTAATTTAGAGCATGTGAATAGACCCATTAAAGACAAAGGACACATGCTTAAAGTTTAAGCATATGCTTAGGGCTTTGCCGGATCAATGACAGGATGGTCAGAGCACTGGAGGATCAAGCCCAAAGTGAGGAAGATTGTTGCCTTCTAACAATGCTTGGTTGGCAGATAAGTGCAAATGCTTTCTGGACCAGTAAACTTTTCCAAACAATGGTCCAGAACTGGTGATCAAAATAATATCACCACTCCCAACCCCCATTTGCTGTGAAGTTTTCATTGGAGCGGCTCCTGGATTTGTTGTTGGATTTAATAGTAGGATAAAATTTTATTTCATACTGGAAAAGAGATTCAGAATGTAATCTATTGTGTCCAGGTGTTTGTGCCCACCATCTTAGAGTATCTGACTATCTTTGAAACATCTCAGTTTAGTTGGTGAGCTATCCATGTTGTTTTGTAAAATGAACGTTGTACGATCACAGTGTTGCATACTTAATCTGAACACAATTCAGAAGGCCCAGGGACAAGGTTGTGAAAAGAGATTTAGTGATTTTGGAAGCCACAGTTTTTTGGTGCCCAACTGAGACACTTTTAAAGGGCCCCTGATATTTAGTGGGTGGGGATTCAGCAACCTTTACACCTCTTTCAGATGTCTCAAACTGGGTATGCAGAATCAGTAATTGCTTTTGGAAATATCGGCCGTTATGTCCAGAGAGTTTCTAAATGATACATAGAGTGTGAAAACAAATTCAGTGAAAGTCATTTAGATGGAGTGCAACTTTTGTTAATGGGCTAAACATCTTTTGCATTAAAATGACTGTATTCATTTTGAAAATTCTAAACAGGATGGGGATTTGAGAACTAGATAAAATTCCCCCAGGGTTTTTCACAAAGACAGATCTTCATAAGAGTGTTCAAATTCCATCTTAGCAGGATTTCCTCTGGATCTTAACATCTTCTGAACTTAATGTGTCTTTGATTTTCCTCTTGAGACTGTTATGGTTTGTGACTTGGTCTTTACAATTAGAAGTTCAGATCTAGTCGTTCTTCTTTGATATGATATCACCATGTATTTTGGAGCATAATTATTGGGATGGCAAATTATAAAATTAGCATTCAATATCTGTACTTATAATATTGTTCTTAATGTTCTGGCAGAAGAGCATTTTATAGTCCTTTTGGTGTGGGGGGAGATAACTTTCTCTCTAATGTGGATATTATAAAACTTAAATAATAATGTTTCCCTTCATTCCATAGGGCATTAAGAGTCCAATTCATTATGTACTGTAGGCCTTTTGAGAACTGACAGCTGCACTATAATTATCTTCACATGGATATTTGTAATTGGACTTGAAACTTGATAATTGAACTAATGTGTTGTGATCCATGAGGTTTTATGTTGAGCCCTCTGAATATAATTATACTTCTGAAATGCCAACCCCTTTTTTCTGCTATCTGCTCTGTCTCATGAAGGTTGGTTTTGTCAGAGGATGGTTACGCAATTCTAAACATTCAAGAAAGTCAGTTATCAGGAGTAAAAAGCAGGGGGTTTTTAGACTGCATGCTGGGTGGTTACCAAATGATGCTCTTTCAGATCCCAAATATGAGCATTTCAAAAATGATAAATGAATATAAAAAATTGATGTTTCAGTAAAGAAACATACTATCTGTAATGCTGGCAAATCCAGACTACAAACAAACTTCTAAATAAGACATTTGTACTTTTCTCTGTGAGCGGGAAGGGAAAAGAATCAATACAAATGTTTCTCTTCATCTATTTTTAAGTGTTCCTTGACTATTACTTTAAATACCCAATTTTCTCTCACATTTCCTACTTTTTTAGGGTGTGTGTGCTATTTTTCCACATATTCCTCTTGGCAGGAAGGTGAAGGGTTGTTAAGTACATCTGCATTCAAAACTCAGCCCCACATTGTGCTCATTAGTAGCGCTCAAATCTGACCCGGAAAAATGACAGAAGAAGGCAGCTGGCCTCTGGGGCTGGGGGTTATGTTATTGAATTAGTCCTTAACCTTGATCTTGTAACTTGCTGTTTTTTGCTACATTTGTCACCATTTTGCTACCATTGGTGCAACTCCAGCTGTGGGAGCAACCAGAAGGAGGAGGAGATGAGTTCTAATGTAGATAAGGTACTGTTGCTTTTACCAGCCTTTTTAGAGCAATTCTATATAAAAATCTCAGCAGTGGCTGCAACTTTGTCAACACTAGAGCCCACACCATTGCTACCACTGCTGGATTTGCACCAATCGGAAACATTAAGAAAAAGCTCACTGTAGACAGGGTCCTAATGGTTTGATAACTCCTTTAGGAGACCCAGACACACGTCCCCTCATCCATGTCTTTCACAGCTACGTTTTAATAGTCACATATGAAACTGGATGGCTGTTCTGGTTCAGGGTCAAACAGATTATTTACCTTTTACTTCTCTTCTCTGTTTAATTAATTTGGAGGGGAAAAAACTCCTCCTCTGGTATCCAGAATTGCTGGTTTACTAACTAGACCTAACGCTGACAAGCAGGTCTGAGATCTGGAAATACCAGGAAATATTGTCCTTCTCAGTGTGTGCCAATTAGCATTCCTTAGAAGCAAAAGATTAGTACCCTGAAGGAGGACTTCCTCAATCAAAATCTGCTCTGAATGGAATCAGTGCATAATATTTGAATGTCAGTTTCTGTTACTTTTGTTTACTAAACACATTAGACTTTCTTAATGTTCTCAACTACTACCAGCCAGTATCTTATCAGCGAGTCATTAATTGTGTGGGAGAAATGTTTGACAGCACCGTGTATGATAGAGCTATATTAACTATACACTTTGTAATAATTCCAAAGCAAACACTTTCTGAAAATCCTGTTAACCATTACTCTTGTAAACATACTTTTGTAATCAAGCTGCCTTGTCCATAAAATATAATGAGGTGAAAAATACACAGCAGTTAATACATTCTCACCTTGGGGGACCCAGCTGTAATGAGACACACGCATATTCTGGGTATGACATATACCAACTCTTAAAACAGTTTCAAAAAGCATTAGTTTTTTTCTTTTAAGAAGGAATTTTGTAGCCTAATTTTGTTACATCATAGTAGCAATCTCAGTACGTAGTTTCAGTAGGTATCTCAGCACATCAACTGAAAGCCACCAGAAAGTAATTTATAATGACACAGCCCCACCTCCAAATTCTTTGTCTTTGCTGGTGTTATGAGAGCTGGATGAAAAACGAGGAAACAACTTTATGAAAAACCTTCATGTTTTTTCCTTTTCATAGCAGTCAAAATAAACTGGGTTTTTTGTGTGAATATTACGCCATATATTTTAATCAAAATTATTATTTTTTTCATATTTGGAAACCATTTCGGTAAGTATTTTGGTAAAAAAATGTATAATTTTGCAAAAATGAAAATTTTTACAGTGACAATTTTTCACAAAAAGTTTGTTTTATTGGGGGCACGGGGAAATGCCATTTTTGCATAGAAAAACTTTTCATGCAAAAAACTTTGACCAGCTCAAAGGATAATATTTTCCCTGCGTTAGGCATTTTCCAAAATTGTGGTTTGTATGTCAAGGAATTTAGGTTTTTTTTTTGGTAATTGGACCTGTAGAGCTCTATGGGGCTGTGAGGTTTCTTGAGCGTGTTTGATTGTGCACCAGAAGAAGTTAACTGGTTGTACCTGACTGTTATCCTTAGTTCTTGACAAGTTTCTTCAGGAGGGGACAATTTCGCTGATGTGCTCGATAGCTGGTGCATGGAATGTAAAGCTGTGTCAACACCTGTAGATAGCTGTTCAAGGGATTTGAAGTCAGATAACAATCAGCAGAACAGGCTGCAAGGGTGAGCATAAATTGCCCAGTTACCATGGCATGTTACATGAAGACGAAAATTCTCCTTAGAGAAAAATGTAAGGCATGTTTGGAAGACCTTTATAGGCTTTGTAGCATATATCGTGATGGGCCTGGTGCCAATAATTTGGGAGAGACATGAGCCCCACAATAGTTACCCTAGAGACAGCGCCGTGGGGAAACAGCTTCAGTCATAGTTCAAGGCTGATGTCCTGCTGACAACTCATTCTGAGTCTTCAGTCCTGCAAGGTTACCTCAGGAATTTGGATGATTCTCAGGATCTCCTTTCTAAGGAGGTACTGTCAAGCAGTCAGGAGGCCAAGAGGTCTGATTGCAGGAGGCAACTCAACCAGAAAGTTGCCAGGGCAGTAAAGTTGGTGGTTGCGTGAGCTGGTTTGCCCATAGGAGAGCTGTCAATGTACAAGACCCCAAATAGGGAACATGAGTAAATGAATCCCTTAATAAAAATCTTGGTGGTGATATCTAAGAGACAGGTGATAAGAGTGCAGAGAGAGAAGTGGATTAGGTTACAAAAGGGTACTTCTGATCTTGATTGGCTGGTTCATGCCCATCTGAAGGGTGCTTTCATTGAGTTCCTGATTGCAAAGAAGTTCTTATCCTCATGGAGGGAATTAGATATTAAAACTTGGGGAGCTTGACAAAATACGAAAGGCAGCAACACAATAGAAAAGCACAGTTTTAATGGGACTGTTGTGCAGTATGTTAAAATGCCTGGTGGCTGGATAGACTGAAGTAATTTGGGATAATTCAAACCCGTTTGGTTGAGAGTTGCAAATTTTTCAGACCTGATATGGGTGTAGATATATTGCTGGCTCAGAGAGTACATGATGTGTCTTTATTACAGGTGGCCTGCCTTGACAAGGCCTGGGAGTACTTCCTAAAATGTTGAGCAAGGGGTTTGTTGGGAAAGACCAAGACTGTGAAAGAGGAAAAATAGGGACCGCATTTGGGTGTGTGGGGGTTAGGCAGCCCCCAGTAACAGAAACAAAATCATTTAAAAAGCCGATGAAGTACAGAACTTCTGTCTTTGCATGTTCTAGAGTAAAATGAGAGGGGTTAACAAGCAAATAGTACAAGCATATAGGATATTGGAACAAAAAAGGGAGATTAGGTTGTTGGGGACAAATGTATGAGCGATAACCATATTAAAATTGGCAGTACACGAAACGTTACCTGTGTTGGTTATCCGTATCCAAGGCAGGGAGAACGTAGTGGCAGAATACTTGTTGGGGAATGAAACAATAAGGTCTCTGTTCAGCAAAGCACTTAAATACGTGCATCAATCCCATTACAGTTAAGGAGGTGCTTAAGAACTTTGTTAAATAGACATGGCTTGGTGAATCGGGATCTGGGTGCATAGTATGAGACCTTCCAGAAGTTAGTTTAGAAAGGGGGTATTCCAGTGGTAGCTCCGTCTTGGTTTGGTTTTGCTTTTTTGTCAGCTGCAATCAGAACTTCAGCCTGTGAAGCTTTCTGTTAGGTGCTGCTCTTTCTGTTAAGAGACTTTCTAGTAGGTTTGGGTAAGTTTCAAGACATAATGAAAGTGTGAGAGGAGAGGGTGGGTGAGATATTATCAGTCAGTCAGTCATTCCCTGATGCAGGCTTTCAGGCACCGATTCTTGTCAAAAGGGTGAAAACAGGCCACCAGCACAGCTTATGACAGACCTTATACCTTTAGGGAGGAAAGACCAGAGAGATTTCTGTGGAAGGAATGGATAAGCTGCCAAATTCCGCTCTATTTCTACCAACGTAAGGGCTTGATCCTAAACGTTGAAGTCAGTGGGAGCAGGATCAGACCCTTAATCTGAAGTAATTCCACTGACTTTTGTAAAGTATTGCAGAGGTTGTAAATCAGGGCAGAATTTGAATCTTCTACATTAGACCTTTCAGGCTAGAAAAGGTGGAGCCTCACCTACTGTAAATCATTTGCCTTAGCCATAGTTTCAAGTTTTCCTGCATGTTCCACAGAAAGGAATATGTCTGTTAACTGCAAAATATTCAGCGTGTGCAGGAGATTAGTATTTGACTGTCCCTTTTAACGCTGGCTAGATAAAGAGGGGAATATACTACATCAGGTTAAACTGGTGTGTCTGCTAGCGCTCACCTGGGCGTGCTGAGCTTTGAGGCTACATTTCTAAGGGTTTGAACCATGAGTGAATCCTATAGAATTTGAGATTTTATTGAATGCAAGAACTAAGTCTCCATCTTTCTCAGAACCAGTTTTGTTATATTTAACAAAGGCGCCTGGAAAAGGGCGTTGTTCTAGGATAGGTCTAGGGTCAGAGAGACTGGTAGATAATTTATTACAAGTGTATTCAGTGGGACCTTTAAAGCCTGCTGGGCTTGATACACTTTGATCCTAGAATGGTGTCCATGACAGGACTGTCTGGTACTGATAGAAATAAATAATAAATGTGGGTTAGTTCACTCAGAGAATTGTCTCCATCGCAAGTAAAGAGCAAAGCAGTAGATCTCCTGCTCATCTTGGCAATAGCTAGGTAGTATGGAGTAAGGACATTTGTGTAATGTTAATGAATGCTGACTGGTTTGGATAAATATGAGCTGACTTGCAACACCGCTCCTAAAAGAGGCTATGTTCCACCCATACATCAAGTAAGAAGAATGCGGATTCAGTAGTCCTTCTGTATGAGACAAATGGCTTATTTGAATTTGGTAATGCTGCTTCTGATCAGCTTCTGCTCAGTAAAGCACTTAAGCATGTGCTTAAGTCCTGTTTACGTCAATGGCACTTACTGTAAAGCACAAACTTACGTGTTTTGCTGAATACAGATGGACTTAATCTCATACTTAAATAAATGCTCGGCTGAACTGCAGCTATGGAAAGGAATTCTGAATTGCCCCTACACTTGCAATTTCTAAAGCTGCCGTAATTGAATTATGAAACATCGTTTTTTATCCCACCTATTACGAGACTGCGTAATGGTGACAGTAACCTAAAGAGAGGGATATATTCAGATAGGCCTGAATCTGAATACCAGATTTCAACTATCCTGAACTTTGGGTAAGTTCAGATTCAATTCTAAATGTTGTGACTCAGGCCTATCTCTGTAGTGTGTTGACCCAAAACACCCGCATTGTTTTGAGAAATTTGGATCAATCTGATTCTAGATGTCTAAAACTCACCAATAATGTGTTCTGTGGAATCTCTAGATATCAAAAGGGAATCACAGGAAGCAAACATCTTCCTGAGGTCAGGATTGGTTATCTATCATGTGCTGTGGAAATTGTGGATATGGGTCTGCTTTAAAAAAAAAAAGGAAATACTTGTTTGGGTCGTGCAAACTCTGTTTTCCATTGCTATATAAATAATATTTTATACCTTCGCTGTATTTAAGATAATAGAGAGAAACTGGTAGGGAAAACTGCTAGTTAAACAGCTTATGGTGTGTGTTTGGAAAATGTGAATAAACTATGTGTTTTTTCTAAGGGTGTTTTGATCTATTCTGTCCCATTTCATAACACTTATGCCATTTGAGCGTAAGGAATATGGAAGAGACGGTCATATGCTTGAAACACTTCTTGTATAGCTTTCACCTGATGTCCTAAGATCGGATGTATTTATCTGTAAATCCAGCAGGGAAACGTGGCTAAGGGTATGCCCATTTGAGAAACAGAAGACTTGATTCAATGAAGCTCGGTACTTTTGCGAGGCGCTGAGCACCCTCAGTTCCCTTTTGAATTCAGTGAGATTTGAGGATGCCTTGGCACCTAATTGGTCCAGAATGGTTAAATTTGTCAGTACCATAGGAATTGGTTCTTCACCCGTTTTTACAATATTATTTTTCTGGTTGTGTTTCAATCCCAATTGTAGGACATTACAAGCTTGCTTCATACCATCTATGAGGTAGTTGATGCATCAGTAAACCACTCCCCTAGTTCCAGTAAAACTCTGCGAGTGAAGCTTACTGTGGCACCTGATGGAAGTCAGAAGAAAAAGAGTATCTTACTAAACCCTGCTGGTAAGCACATGCTATATTGCCCTGTGAAATATTGCTAAAATGTTTCCCCTCAAAGATTTCAGTTCACATTTCCTAGCAGAAAAATCAGTTATAGGGACACCTGAATCAAGAGCAACTGATTCTGGGCGTGTTGTAATTTCTAACTGCCCATTGGAGGCCTCAGATGTGGATGCTCTAACTTAGGAGTCTGTGTTTGAAATTCATCGTTTCATTTGGTTTGATTATTTCTGATTCACAGTAGTTACAGACTACAAGCTACATGAAGGCTTTGTCTACACTAGAAAGTTGTACCACTTTAACTATGTCAGTATAGTTAAAGTGGTACAGTCCTCCTAGTGTGGACACCGTTATATCGATATACAGGTGCTTTATACCAATATATCTATTCCTGTATGGGAAAAGGAATAACTATACCAGTATAAAGCAGTTTTATATCAGTGTAACTGCATCCACACTATGGTTTGGCTGATATAAATATGTTGGTTTAAAAAAAATTACACTCCAACCAAAATAGTTATACCAACACAGCTTTCAAGTTTAGTCCAGGCCTTAGGAAGCCAACAGGAGAAAAGAGAACTACATCACTGCACCTTAGATGCATGCTATACAATATGTAGAATCTGTTTAGCCCTTCTAGTTAATCAGTAAATACTTGCTAATGATATAGTCATGACTGATGTATATTGATCAGTTTAAGTACAAATATTGGACAAATACTGTCATCAGATGCACAAGGGTGACTTCCTTAGCCCTCTGGGGACATTGTGGGCAATAGATTCTGCCTATCATGTGTAATTCTAACATTCTTTCACATTAAAGAGTTACCAGGGCTTGTCCACACAAAAGTTACACTTCTTTAACTATACCAGCACCAGCCTAGTGTAGTGGCAGTTATACTAGTATAAAGATGCTTCTACCGGTATAGCTATTCGCATACAGGAAGGGGAATAAGCTATATCAGTATAAGACACCTTTCTAGTAGTATAAGTGTCTCCATGCTCATGGTTGTACCAATATAACCACACTCTTCACCAAAACAGTTATATCAATGCAAAAACTTTGGGTACACTAGGCCCCAGAGTATGATCTTGATTTAAACTAGTAAGATAACATTTCAAAAGCACCTTAAGTGACTGAGGAGCCTAAATCCCATTGACTTTCAGTGGGATCATAGGTACTTTTGAAAATGTTCCCCCTAGGAACCTAAATGATTTGGGCACCCAGCTCCCATTGAAAGTGGATAGGACTTAGGCTCCTAACTCATTTTGTCACATTTGACGATTTTATCCCTAATGATGTATTATGGATTGGTGCAAACAGCAAGCTAATAATGAATATCTATGCACTTCTGCACATTTGCCAGACAGAATGATATCAATAATATGAAATAACTTTCCTTTTTGGGGGTGCAGATTTGCAGAGCTCTAGGCACAGAGCTGAGAGCAAAGCCAGTGAAGAGCTGAGAAGCTCTGAAAAGAAGCAGCGGGCTTCTCTCAGGTAAGTGGAATGAACTCTTCATCTACACAAAGGAAGGAATCTCTGAGCTGGCAATGGCCAACCTCAAAAGGCTTCAGCTGCTGATATTTTAGTCAGAGGAATCATGGGAATTTTCACCTGGAAACAAACAGCAAATTCCATGGGATTACTACTGAAGTAGTACTAGTGAAGTGTGGCACCACTGGCAGCTAGTGCCAGAGTCTATATCCAGAGTCTTCCCATGGAAGCCTAGGAAGCTAGCTTTAGTGAAAGATGTTATTTATGTCTCTAGTTTCTAGCCATACAAGCTTTTCTTTACAATCGCCTACCTCTGAGAACCTATTGGAAGGTTTGGGTGAACATTTCACTTAAAAAAGCATCAGCTGAGCATCTCAATAAAAGATGTCTTTGCTTGTGTTTGGGCAAAACGATACATTAACCTTCCCATCCCCCCTTGCTGCAGTTTCCACCCCTCCCCTACCACGGTCTGTTTTTCTTTTCCCTTTGTGCTATCCAGCTATTCTACAGAATGCTTGGGCAGGGACCCTGTTCTCTTACATGTCATCTGTTATCACCATCCAGTCCAGTGGTGCTTTATACAAAATGAGAGAGAATCTTAAATAGAGAAATTAACATTGAATACTGATTGCTTTGGAGCCTTATCTCCCTTCAGGTTTACTTAGGCCACATTAAGAAACATGATTCCATTAGACGAAGGAAAGATGTGATCATATTTTAAAACCGCACCACCAATTCTAGGTGCTCTTTTAATGGGCCATGGTCACTAGGGTTGTCAGCAGCGATTGAGCACCCAGGCCCAGATCCTCAAAGGTATTTAAGTGTCTAACTCCCATTACTTTAAGTAGGAGATAGATGCCTAAATACCTTGGGGCTCTGGGCTCCAAAGATGAAGCCCCTACTACTTAAGTTAACGATTAAGTTTATTAGCTGCAGCTAAGTAGCAGGCTTTTACCCACTATGTGGGCCAGCCACTGGACCAACACGTTCATTTCTATTTCTATATATATAAAAGTGCCTTTTCCAGGCACTGGCCTCATAAGCAACTTCTAAGAACGCAACCTGGTTTCAAAGAACAACAAGAAAACTGAACCACCATAACAGCAAAAGATACCAGCTGTCTGAGGTGAGGAAAAACTCCCACCCTCTCCAGCCATGATCACGTGCACTTAACCAGCATATCACATGTTCAGGTGTTTGAGCACAGCGGGTCGCTGACTTCATTCGTTCACACAGAGGTACTGAAGATAAATACAGTTTTTCCTTCCCTTTCCAGTCTGCCCAGAAGGACCCATGCCTCCCTTCAGCTTCTTCTGCTTAGTGGGCTTGTGTCTGAATTTAATTTCCTCCCCTCAACTCCATCCCCTGTAAGCACCAGAAGATGGCTTCCCCCCAGTGGGCAGACAGCTTCCAATCTATCTCTGCCCTTCTTCCAGTCTTACCTCTTCATTAACAAACACTGCCAGTTCTAGTCCTTGCTAACACCTTGTACCACATCCTGGCATGAGCTCCGAACCCGGCCTGCCCCTCTTCTGCTACCCTCCCAGCCTGAAATAAGCAGGTGGGAACTGGCAGTAGAGAAGGGGAAAACCTCCAGGCAGAAGGAAGGGAGGGGAGGGGTTCTTAGCAGAGGGGCAGGCAGAGTTATTTCCTCTAAGACACTCCCACCCATCCTGTCTCCCAGCAGCCAGAAAAAATTCCTCCTCCTTGCCACAGGGTCCCCTTGTGAACACATAGCCCCTTAGGAAACTAGCCAGTCACTGGGTAACATCCACCTACAGATTAGCAAGATTCACAAGGGTTGATGCTTTCACTGTAAATTTTCAAGGAAAATTAGCATGAGGGTGGGGGGATTTGTTTTTAAGTCTCAAGATGCCCTTCACCACTTGAAAAAAAAATTGTCTGTTGTTTTTTTGTGGATTCCTGCCTGTGTGACTCAGGGTGCATCCATTTCCAATGAAGTACAGACACAGTAGTTTCTTTTATGCACAGCTGCAGGTACGGTTGTAGCCTTTTAGAGATAAGATAAAACAGACCTATTTGAAGTCTCTCCCTGAAGGAATGCACAATATTAGTTTGGATGCCAGTCTAGAATAGGCCTTGTTCCTCTGCAAATGTCTAGTCATGTCATTGGCAAGGTTAGCAAAGAGAAGCACGTATTTGCCCCATTTTCACATCTTCCACCTGCCTTATAGACAAATGCTGCACTGAACATCAGAATATGTGATAGTCAGTTGAGACAGATCTGTCAAGGGCAGATTTCAATGTGTATCTTACTTATTTTATTTGTACAGCGAACAAAAATGCTCCCCTCGCAATTCAGTGTAGAAGTGTTATTTCCATTGTTCAAATGGGTAATTAAACAAAAAATCTATAATCCTGTAATTTTCGTATCTCCTAATATAGATCCACTGCTTTGGAGAAATCCTCTCTGTGGTCACTGTATATGTTTGGGTTAGTATGAAGTTGTCTTAAGATTCAAGCTAGGGCAAAAGGGAACGTTAGTTGGGGCTGAAGTGCCATCAACACAATAGTAGTGATTGTTTCTTTGGCTGCAAAGAAAAAAAGTTCTAGTTTTGTGCTTCCTTGACTTCAGGAGAATTTTTCTCAGGGGGATGTACAAATATGCCAGCAAGGGGGAGTGTTCAGGTTCATTGGTGGGGGGCGTGCGAGACCCCAAAAAGCAACTGGGCCTCCCAATTCTGGATTTGACAGAAATACTCCATAGCAGTGGATCCAGATTCAGAGATCAAAATTACAGGCAAGAAAACAAATTCTGCCTTTTTACCCGTGACTCCATACAAATTGTTTTTAGCACAAAGATCTCTCTGGGCTCTTGGATGAATACTTGAGCAGGCAGTTCAGGGTGGAATTCCCCCCCTTGCAAATTCAAGTCCACTGTTATTTGCTTAGTAGTTTGAATGTATTTGCATGAAGAGACATCTTAGCTGACTTAAGATGTAGAGCCCATAACCTGTTCAAAAGTTGTTCCTTCATCTGAATTGAACAAGGTGCTGCTTCTGAATAAGACAGGGCTGTATTCTGAATGTCAACTAATCCCATTTCAAACCAGCAGTCATACTTGCACCAAATGTGTTTTCTATGGGGCAGATTCTCAGCTCTGCTCCCTTTTTGCCCCTCTGCCACGGGATGCAGATGGTCCCTTGGGTACCATTGCCAGCAGGTTCATGTTAGAGCCTTCCTAGGCAAGTCTAACCAGTAAACAGGGCTAAGCAGAGCATCAGGCACCCAACACTGAATTCCCGATAATCCCCTTTCTTTGCTACACCCTGCCAAATGTGGACACAGCAAAGAATCTGACCCTTGTGTCTGTTGCAGGAATGAGCCCCGAGTTTCTGTTCAACTTGGTCAAATGGCTAAGCTTGTGAAAGTCTTCCTCATGTTCATCAGTGGCAAGTGGGTGAATGTGGGGGCTCTCCTTTGGAGTTGCAATGAAATCATGTATTAGATGCATATATTTTCATGATTTCAGTCTCCTGGGAATTACAGGCAAGATTCTATTAATATTCAAAATGAAGCTGACAGGGATATCCCTGCCTTTAAGGTGGGGAAAGTATTCTGGGGGTGGGATTTCAAATGCTGGAAGCTATGGGCTAGAGCTTCTACCTGTAGTGCTCATGCAAGTATTCAGATCAAGTATCCAGATTTATGGTTGGTTGACCCAGCATCTCTCTCATAATAATAATAACACTGACAGCGAGAACACCATTGGCTGTGTTAATGCCATCCCATTTCTGTTGTTGTGTATACTTGCTTTTGGGCAACAGGGAAAATACTTATATAAAACAAGGCTCTGAAATATCTTTCCCCTCTCCCACAGATACACAGGTTTCAGAGTAGCAGCTGTGTCAGTCTGTATTCGCAAAAAGAAAAGGAGTACTTGTGGCACCTTAGAGACTAACCAATTTATTTGAAGTGAGCTGTGGCTCACGAAAGCTTATGCTCAAATAAATTGGTTAGTCTCTAAGGTGCCACAAGTCCTCCTTTTCTTTTCACAGGTTTCAGAGTAACAGCTGTGTTAGTCTGTATTTGCAAAAAGAAAAGGAGTACTTGTGGCTAAGGTGCCACAAGTACTCCTTTTCTTTTTTCTTTTCACAGATACACAGTCTCCTTTGGTACATATTGGCTTTTCCCCCTCCTCTTCACCCAGACCTGTTTAAGCAATTTAGCCCTGGCTTGTTTAAATGTCACGTTCTCTCAGACCGCAGCTTTCAGGAAATGTCCTTTGCAGTTTCCTGACCTACACATTCTTGCTGCTGTATCCCCCGTTCTGTTATATAATGGCAGAACTCCTCATCGTAATGACGCTTCAGAGTTTCAGAAAAGGGTTTCACGTACTGTTCAAAGGCATTAGCAAATGTCTCTTTCTCAGACCCACACATTCTTATATCCTGCAGAAGATTAGAATCAAGTGTTTGATGCCTGAATGCTTCCATGTATGTGCAAAGGAGCAGGCAGGGGATGGATGCCAGAAGCTCCAATGGTCAGAAATACTTGAAGTTCTCCTTGGCAGTGGGACACATCTCTCATCAACATGTAATTGCTTCACTGTGTATATTTGCATTGTTGAATGTCATCTTACATGTAAAAAAGCTGTTAGAATTCAGGGCTGTGATGGTACTAGCGTAATTTTTCCCCATTGTCTCAATGAGGGATGGAATTCATTACAGTACCAAAAAAACTGGTTCCCAGGTAGTTCCGTTTTATACAGTTTTATACAATGATGCTGAATTGTGCTGGACCAGAAACAGTTATTCCTACACTGTATGAACCATACAGCGCCTTCGCTGCATGCATGCAACTTCCATTGATCTCCACGAGCTGTGGCGGGTCAGCCACAATATATGGCACTTGTATGCCAAATTGTAGCTGCTGAAACTCTTTGATTTGTGTTCCTACAAGTTAAACTGCCATAATTGTAGACTTCCACAAAGATCCAGATGAGGTTCATATGGTGTATGGGCTGATTAGTTATCAAAAACAGAAAAAGCCTGGTAGTTTCCTGTTCCAGTTCTTTTTGACATGCTAGTACAGTGGCTTCTGTCACTTCCAGTGTGTAAAGATTCCATATTCAAAACCTTTTAAGTTTCACGGCTTTCCACGCAGGCAGTGTTACATGCAAGAATATTTGCATACATTAAAGCCATGTAAACTTAATCCTCCAAATGAATCTAACACCCTGTGATAGATTGGGGATTTTTATTAAGGCGGCTCTCTTGGAGATCCCTACTGAGACACCAACCTCATACAGGGCGCAATCCTGCAGGCTGCAAGGTGCTGAAAGATAAAGCTTAAATGCTGTGCTGAATTGGGGCCTGAGCACTCAACACCATGCAGGACTGAGCCCTTTTTTGGAACCAGCCTGAAATCATGGCCTTCCACTGATATAAGTAGGGTTTCCCGGGAGGTGTAAAGGAGAGCAGAAGCCATCCCAGGGTCTCAGAGATGGAAGTGCCTCCCTGAATGATAATCCGTGATTTAATCAAAAAAGTGTTTTCCTCATCCCATTTGTTGCAATAGAGAAATTGTTCACATCTGGACATGGTGAATTAAACTGTTGAGCATTGTTGGCTACAGTATTGTAAGCCCCTGCTTGACTTTTTTTCCCCTCATAAACAAATGGTATTTCAGATATTCATTCTCAGGAAATAGTTCTGCTATAAATAAAGTTGCAAAGCTGAGCAGGAAAAGGAGTTGGGATTATGAAGCCAGAGTTTGATCTGACTTTATTAAACGTATTTTGGCAAAAAGCAATGCATTATCTCAGATTTTTTTCCACTGACACTTTCTCCCCCAGTGTCTCGCTAGTAAATACACCTGCCTACGTCCCTAAAGTGGAAGCACATGAACATTTAGACCGTTTATCTAACACCAGGTTCATTCCAGTGCCTCCCTGCAGAGCTGGGAAAAGCCATGTCAAACAGCAGACTTTCCTTGGCATGCCCAGATTAGCGAATGTATTGAATGGTTTGGCCCAACCACAGAGACTATGCCGTATGTAATAAACCCTCACAGTGTTTTTATCTGCTTTGGCATGAAGCAGATTTGAAAGTATCCCTTGTTTTGCAATATCATGGAATCAATGTACAGCCCTGCATAGACACTCCTTTCCCTCCTATACAAGTAGCCCCTGGCACATCCAGAACATCAGACATTTGTTGTGTCTCTTTGCAAGTAACTCCCAGCATTTCAAAGTGTCCCTTAACTTTTGAATGTGAGGCGGCAGTAACAACTTGAAGAAGCTTTGCTGAATTTTCATTTTGCTTCCTGCCCACAGATATCACCCCGCTGACAACAACCCTGAGCAGAGTGGGTGCTATCGCCATTGCGTGGATGAGAACATTGAAAGGAGAAACCACTATTTGGATCTTGCAGGAATAGAAAACTATACATCAAAATTTGGACCAGGTAATATAGGAATTGATTTTTCACACTTTTGTCCCAGGTCCGTCTTCAGCTACACGGGCCGAATTGGGCCCACTGAATTTAGAAATAATGAGTATGTTGTGTGATTGATCCATCGCTGTTTACTGGAGATGGGCTTGGAGAGCATTCTTCAGATCCAGTTTATTAGGTTTAGACCGGGGCAAAATCAGGGCTAGGCTTCGGATGATGCAGGCCACATCTGAGCTGGAATCAGAAAATAGTTGCTTTCAGATTTTGGGATCCAATCCAGAACCAGCACCCCCAGATTCAAAGGGATTTGGATTGCAGTTTTGCCCTGCCTCTGTGTTTTACTGTACCGGATGTCATCATTTTGATACAATGTAGACGGACGTCCAAGAAGGAGAGTTTGTCAGAATAGAGAAAGTGTCAGAGCTGGGGCATGGGTAGCTTCTCCTAAGGGATGGCATTGGGTGCAAGCCAAGTGTCCAGGGCCCAGGAGCCAATTACCAAGAATCAGGCCAAATTGGAACACTAGGAGATCAGAATCAAGAGACAAACCAAACTGCTCAGAGACCCTCGTGCTGGTCAAACATCTTGTGTAGTTTATTTACAATATGGGGTCCCACCACCTTCATTCTGTATACAGCTCTGCTCTAACTGTCCTAGGGAGTCCCCAGCTCCTGCAACAAGCAGCGAAGGGTAATCTCTGTCCTCTCCGTGTTGCCTGCTTTTCTGCCTTCTACTTCTTTCCTGTGCCTATTTGTAACCTCTGCCTAATGGCTTAATTAGCCTGCCAGTTCTGCTCCCCCCACAAATTAGGCACAGCTCTGTTTAACCAACTCCATTCTGCATTGTTTGATTGGAGCTGCCGTGACCAGAGTGCTGGCTCAACCGTTCTTGCCCAGCACTCTGTCACAAAGACTTATGCAACTTTTTCTAAACAGCTACGGGTATAATTATGTTCACTTCCCGAGGAAAATTCCACTCTGCCGATAAACTTAACCCTGCCAAATGCATGCTGCTAATTAAAATTTGAAATATTAGATGACTAACTCAGTTTGTTCTTTTCTAGGATCTCCTCCAGCAGCTCAGCAATATGACCCACCAAATAGAGTTGTGAATCAGACTAGATCCCGCTCTCATGAACCTGAAATCTTCCATGCCCACCATAGGAAATCTCAAGTGGTGGACCCCAGCCACATCAATTTGGCTGATGCCTCATATGCCAAGATTGCAGAAATACAACAAAAGCTGCGCAATCAGGACTCAAACAAGCACTTTGTTAGGTCTCCCAAGGTCCAGAGCAAAAATGTAGGCTCTGTTCACCCTGGAAGGGCAGTAAGGAATAAACCTCTTCAAGGGGCATCCATGCCAATGGCTTCCCCATCTGCACGGGTGGGCCAGAATCTTCCTTACCTCCCCATGCAGTCCCAGCAGGCTCACAAGAAACATAAGCAGAGGGCAAAGGAGAATCATCACATGTGCAAAACCTTTCATTCTCCGGGGACAGTTGTGGAAAAAGAGCAGGTGAGAGACCTGCCCACAGTCATTTTGTATGAAGGCCAAGTTGGACAAATGATCCAGAGACATGAACACCATCACCATCATGAGCATCACCACCACTATCATCACTTCTACCAGACATAAAACCGATCCCACCAACATCCTCCAGGAATCCCCCCCATATGAAGGAAACGCCTTCCTGTGACTTCAGACTAAGGCATTATTATGATTAATATTATTGTTACTCTGTTAATATTCAGCTAGCGTATATTTTAGAAATTATATGAAACCATTGAAACTTACACTATTTATATGTTGTGAAACTGCATAGCTTACTTAACAACTTGTTGATATTGGTTTTTAAGTGGCTTGTAAAACAGCAAACAGCCATAGCTTTCTGAGCTGTGATTTAATGCAGGTCATCAACGCACTTCCTTTACAAGTACTTCCTTTGTTGTATTAGAAAAAGATACTTCAAACAACACTGCAGACATCTAGCTTACCAGTCTGCCATGTCGGCTTATTGCACACAAGCCTCTTGTCAGGGGAGCAGTGTTCGAAGGTTTGGACTCCGGAAATACTCAGAATAACAGAAAATACAAACAGCGGCTACCTCTAGTATTATTCAAATTTTCTTTTCTTTTTATTGATTGTAATGTGCTACAAGGGGATTTTAATATACTGCCTTCATGTAGCCTGTTTGTGTTGTACTTTCACATCTTTTCAAGCTATCTTAATAATTACAAGGAAACATCAGCTATATTTGTCAACAGAGCTACATTTTACAACTGATATTTTTTTTTTCCCTTCAAGGTTCTTTCCTGACTCCAGTCCAGTCTGTTAGATGTTGAGGAGTGTTTAAATATACGTCCTTTTTTCTTTTATTTACTCTCCATTCTGCACTGGGAAACCATCTTAGAGGAAAGAAAAGAGGTGGATGTAAAATGGGGTTTTTCAGAACCATCACTAAACCTTAATGCTTGGGCCATAACTACCATTCATTGTTTTGTTTTGTTTTTCTTTGTTTTGAGAAAGAATTGGAGGAAAATATACTTTCTCACTTTAAATGTTGGCAAATATATATAAAAATATAAATAGATAAATATATATATATATATACACACACACACTCTCAGGTACATTTTCTTGTGTTTTAGAAATCTGTGGTTTAAATATTAACATTATTTTTTTCTTACAGCAGTGACTTTTTAGGTATGTTATATAACACATAACCCATGGCATTTTCTTGGGTGCCTGCAATTTGTGTTTCCCCAACACCTACAGTGTTGCTCTGCTCCTTTTGTAAAGACAATTCAACATGTAAAGAACGCTGCTCGCAGTCATTCTGGCCTCTACCACTCTTTTCATATCAAAGGGCTTCCATTCCACAAAATAAAATGAGGTGAGACCTATGAGACCATCATTGGCTGCTGAGAAATTTAAAGGTCAAATGCAATTGGGAAAAAGTGTGACAAAAAAGCCAGTAAATCCGAGTTTTGCTTTCTCTGAGGCTCAGATTTATAGGACATTTGTACAGTGCAGGCAACAGTGACTAAATAGCAACTGCTCCATTGCTTTTGGAACTAAAAAGTAGAGTTCTGATCACATAAAAATGTAACTGCTCTATCAAACATATTTGCTTTTGGTTTTAGTTTCTTTTAATTATTTGTGTGTTTTGTCTACAATGTATCGTGTGAAATGTTACGATCCCCCATTTTTAAGGGCCCTTTATGAATAGGGCATGTTTTGTTGCAACTACAGTCTTGATCAGTTCAAGATGGGAGATTTCCCTGCTGCTGAGCATTAAAACTGTTAGAAGGATACTGTCCTAGGGAAGGACACAGAGACATCAGCATTTAAAGAAAACAATATGGAAAGCCTTGCCTGCTTGTGGAATTGGAGAGGAATCACTGCTTGTGGGCAATTAGTTCTATCTCATTTATCCTCAAATCAGCAGTTGTTTAGACTTATTGTCCCTTTTAAAAATCTGGTTTATTTTAATTTCTTTTTTAGACGTCGACATTGTGTTCTGTTAAATCTAGCAAAATGTTTTAAAGTGTGTTTGATCTGTGTGACAACTATGCTGTTCTGTTTATTTTTTAAATTCCTAAGTCCAAAAATATTTATATGCAGAATTTTCTGTATTGAAAATATGAAAAGGCCACAAATTTGGTTAGTTACCACTGAGTTGTTCTAGTCTAAGCCTATTTTGCTGCTTGTGTATCATTCTTTTTCAATGTATATATAATTATGGACTGCAAAAAAAGGCATTTACATGTCTAGTAGAAGGAATAAGCTTATTTATATTATAGTGTTAACGAAGTCTGATGTATTCAAGTGACTTATGTTATACCGCATGCAAACACACAAGTGTACATTCCATCTGAAAAGGGGTGCCATGCTATCTGTTCCTGAGATGTAAATGATGCTGTTCTCTTTTCAGCAGCGTCTTTGCCAGCATTCTGCAATGTTAACAAAAGGAAATTGTTGTTTTTTTAAAAATACACAGATCATTGCTGGCCAAAATATTGGAAATCTAGAATATATTCAGTATGCTTCAAGCAGGGGCTTGGGAGAGGGAGGAATGTAGAATGGGCAAGAATTGCTCTAAAACCCAAAGATATTCTGCCAGAAAAGATAACAGCAGTCGTAACAAACTCCCGTCTAATCTAAACACGTCCCAAGTTAAGACCAATGAAAGTGGACTCTTAGAACAGCGAATCACAATTGACCGTAAGCCACAACTTTTAACCTGATTTATTGTTTGATATCCAAAAGACAGACTCTGCTTTGCTTATATTCTGTGAAGTACAAGTGAATTCTAATAACATGGCATCCCCACGTGAAAAAATTTGCACCAGCCACATACGAACACATAGTAGCTCAATACCGTGTTGCATTTGTGTTACACGCATCAAGTGTGAATAACTGCTCGAGCAGCACAGGCTCTTTTCACAGAACCCTAAGTTTCCGTATCTTTTAAAAATGTTTGCTTTTCAGTATTTTGTATAGTAAATAGAGATGGTTTTGACTAAATGCTTTATTTATTTAATAGCAAAAACTGTGCCAAGAGAAACTCCTGTTAATTAAAGTTTTACTAGTTCAGAAAATAACTTTTTGGGGGTCTTTTTTGTGGATTTCAGTGGCACACTGCGATTGCTGCCAGGGCCTACAGATCAGGGAATCGCACTGATGGAAGGGCCCCCGTTACCATTAATGGGAACAGCGTTGGGCCATAGAGAATGGAGAGTGCATGCTTGGGTTTATATTTAAAATATTTAGCCTCAACATTCAAATTTCCTATCTCCTACAAATTTCAGGCAGGCAAATTCTGAAAACAAAGAAGCTCAATGTTCCTGTCACTCCTTTGCTTAATAAAAAGTAAAAGAAGCTAAGAAGATATCGAGTCTCATCTTAGTCCACTGAACGCCTGTTGATTTTGATGCGACCAAGATTTCATGCCAAGAGTGTGGGATTAGAATCTCCACCATGCAGACAAATCTTTTCAGTATCTACTTTTCTGCTTCCTTCTTTTGATGGTTTTGGGAGTGATTAATAATTTTAAATTAAATGTATAGGAAAACCAGGCTCATAATTTTATTAAGAACAATAATAGTGCTTAGGTACTTCATTGGAGCATTTCATCAGAGGTTCTTAAAGTGCTTTGCCAACAAGCCTCACAACATCCAAACATCTTCCAGGCACAAACAAACGTAAGGCCAAATTCTTCCCTCAGATGCAGATGTACAGCTCTCACTGGCATGCTGGCAGAGCGGACCCTGTAGGAAAAAAATGAACAGGAAACCATATAATTTTTGACTCCGTGACAGACTTGCTACCTTAATGATCGCTAGTGAAGGGTACAGCAGGATGTTAATAGAAAAAACTCCTGAACAAGAACAAAAGCATTTCTGGTCATTTTAAGAAATGTCCATTGCTGGAAATTAAATAGTGTATGCCTCATAGAAGACACTCAGACAAAAATGATAATTTTGACACATTAGAAGTTAAGACACGAGTAACCCTTTTACTCGAGGACTTGTCTATTGCCATCACACACAGTAAATGCCTAATACCATCCACAGATAGCTGTGCACCTCCCTGGTTTACTGAGAGCCATATTTCATCCATTGTTCCAAAGGAATGGGGAAGTGACATCACCATGGCTTTGTCTACACTGGGAAAATGCATTGTTAGAAAACATGTTAACTAACATGATATTAAATATGATTTAGTCCATAGTGTAGACACACATAGTCAGAAATGTGCTAGTTGGTCATGGTTAACCCAAAGGGAGTCTCTAGAGTTAATCAAGACCAAAAATTACATTTTCATGTCTACACTGGATGCTAAGTCATATTTAACATCACATTAGTTATAATTCCACATTCCAATATAATGCAATATTCCAGTATAGACATTGCCAGGGATTTCTGATGGGTATAATAGGGCCCTTTGAGTTTATGCACTTATTGCAGTAAAACTGACCGCTTTCCTTGTGGGGAGGAGAGGGTCTATAAAGTGCACCCAAACACAAACCAGTTTGAAAATCCCTTGCATAAAAACAAATTGGAGAGAAAATAAATTGAATTTACGTTCTGGGATTAGATTTCCTAGCTTCTCCATTGCTCCTATCTACAACACCCAGATTTGATTTATCACGTGATGATTTTTTCTCTGCAGAATTTGACTGCTGATGAATTAATTTGACATGGGAAGGGTATCTGTGTCTTTCTGTTTTGCATACCTGGTTTAGGTGGTCAGAGAATTGGAGCTAGACTGGACTGGACACCAGATAAGTGAAATAACTAAATTGATAATTTGTGCAGTAGATATTAAATTGTATCTCGTGTGTGTTTTGGATCATGGTTATTAAATAATGTCAATCATGCTCTAATCTTTTTATATTTCCAGCTAATTCATTTCTACAGAACGAAATAATGGTGATTATTTGTATTAGATATTTTCATTTATTTGTTTTAGATCAAAGGATTTATGAGATACATAGATGGATTATTGTGTGGGGCTAGGAAGAGAGATTGGGAAGCAACGCATAGGGAGATCTTAGAGGGAACAAGAGTAGATATTAACCAGAGGGGGGGAGAAGATGGAAGGAAAGAAAAGCATTGTCTGAAGACTATTGTATGCACAGTATCTTATTGAACGTTGTATGTTACAATGTGTATGGCTCACAGTTACAATAATACCTAAGTCTTACATAATGACAGGTTTCAGAGTTGCAGCCACGTTAGTCTGTATTCGCTAAAAGAAAAAGAGTACTTGTGGCACCTTAGAGACTAACAAATCTATTTGAGCATAAGCTTTCGTGAGCTACAGTAGCTCATGAAAGCTTATGCTCAAATAAATTTGTTAGTCTCTAAGGTGCCATAAGTCTTACATAGCATTTTTCATCAGTTGATCTCAAAGCACTTTACAAAGGTGCTAAGTATCATTATTCCCAGTTTATAGAAGGGGAAACTGAGGCACAGAGCATGGCAGTGACTTGCGCAAAGTGGCAGAGCTGGAAATTGAACTCACGTCTTCTGAGTCTCAAACCAGTGCCCATTCCACATGGGATTTTTTATCAGAGGATGTGTTTCAACAAGTCTTTTGCAAACTTCTGTCTGAATAGCAGCCCCAGTACCTGGCAAACTCCTTATAAAGATGTGTACAGTCATTTCACAAAGGGGAGACAGACATAGATGCCTAAATCCTGATATATTAAAGTGATGAGCACTGGCCCCTCCCATTGCAGCTAGGAGCTGTGGTGTGCTCAGCACTTCTGGAAATCAGGCCATTTCAGAGCATATATATAACCTCTCTATCCTAGGAAATAACAGTTCGGATCAGACCCGTAGTCTGCCTTTTCTGGTGCCCTGTGCCTCTGGTAGGAAGCAACAGATGTTTCAAACAAACAACAACAGTGCAGTGGGGTTTGACTAACTTGGACAAGCATCAGTACGACAATGTCAGACATGCTGCTAATTTGGTGCCTTTTGTCTGCTGCACTGTGTAAGATGCTTGTAAAGGGTGTTTTGTATCACTGCTCTAGGGCCTACTCCGCATAGCAGCAAACAGCTACTACAAGTGCTAGCTACTCGATATGCTCCTTTGTGCTTTGATGATGGCAGTCCTCGGTTCAAATCTGGCTGACAACTGAGGCTACAGGGAGTTGCAGTTGCATGTCACTCCTTTTTTTTTCTTTCTTTCTTTTTTTTTTTTTTGTTCATAAAAAATACAACACACTAACCTTGGTCAATTTTCTAATCAAATACTCATCAGAGCAGGCAATCTGAGCCCAAATTTATCCTCAGCTACACCTTAGAGCCAAGAGGAATCCTTCCATGTATCAGAAAGCAGATTTTTACTCTTAAAATGCAGTTTGCCAATGCAACTGGTAACTTTCTCTTGTATTAATTTCTACTAAATGTTTGCCAAACTTGTTTTTTGGTTAACAAATTTAAAAAGTCGAATAAAACTTTAGAGATTCAAACACATGTTGGAGCCTGTATTTTCTCTGCCCATGTCAGTGTTCTGTGAAAGGCTGGATTCTCCATGGTCCTTCCACTGATCTCAGCAAAGTGACTTTGGAGTGGGTGTTTATAGTTCCTCATTTGCTTGTCCACAGGGTTGGACTGTTGATAGACACATCAAGTGCCACTTGAGCTTGTTAACCGACAGGACTTGTAATGCAAGTTCAAGAAAGATAAATGGTGAAATGTTATAGTGATTAGCTCTAAAGCAGTGGTTCTCAAACTTTTGTATCAGTGACCCCTTTCAAACAGCAAGCCTGAGTGCGACCCCCCTTATAAATTAAAAAATTATTCTTTTTATATTTAACACTTTTATAAATGCTGGAGGTGAAGCGGGGTTTGGGGTGGAGGCTGACAGCTCGTGACCCCCACGTAATAATCTCATGACCTCCTGAGGGGTCACGACCCCCAGTTTGAGAACCCCTGCTCTAAAGTAAGATGTTGGCCAGTGTTGATTGTTATGGTCATGGGACTGTGCTCTATATTTGTCTCCTATAGATACTTATAATGCACCCATTGCCATGGTATCCTAGAGATATTTACTCCATTTGGGCTCAAAAATGCTGTTTTAGCTCAGCCAGTTTTCAAACACAGAACATTACAACATACTGAAAGTTCCACTAGAAATCCAGGCTATGAAAACTGTAATACTTCAGACTCCAGGCAATTTATTCCCTCCCCTTACTAGGCGTGGAACAGAGCAAACGCTCCATAAAATTGGGCCAACTTTGCACTAAGCACAGAAATGAAGGGAAGCAGAAGTGGTAGTGAGCGCTCCATGTTCCTGCTATTTTATAACTTTGTCAGGAAGTGGTTTTGAAATTTAATCACCTTAAACAAAGGGATACCACTTTTTCCCCTCTTGGTGTGCCATCTATTAGGGCCCAATCCTGCTAGGTCTCCGCACATGGGATTCTTCTGCATCTGGACCAGATTCTCAGCAGGTGTACATGGAGTTAGTGCCAGTTTATACCAGCTGAGAAGCTGGGCCCTGGAGTGCTTACAGAGCACTGCTAATCAAGGAAAGGTTTCTCTAGCAAAGGACTCTTCTGGATCCAACAAAATGATGCTAAGAACCAGTCATAAGCTTGAGACCTCAGCTGTCTTTAAAAAAAATGGAGTAGGAGTGATCAGGCTCCAATGTTCCAGTTTATGGATTGACTTGTCCTCGCTACATGTCTGCCTGTAGGTTTTAGACCATGTCTGTGCTATCTGAGCACTGAATAACATTCTGTTTTCCTTTTCATTTGTGGCTAGGCTAGGAACGTGGTGGGTAGGGGATGTGCAGAATCAGTGCTTACCCTGGCCAGCACAGTCCAAGTTTGTATTAATATTTTATTGTATCTGGTTGTTCATCTGTAATCCTGTATGAAGCAACATAACTGCCATTCATTTTAAAAAATGCCAAATTTTGTTGCCAGCATCTTTATGGAATCCCTTGATTTCCTATCAATAATCCTGGCTATGTAGTGAACTATCTTGGGGACATTGGACTTTCTTTTCAGAGTTTTGGTTACCTTAGCACCGGAAGCAAATTTTAAAAGTAGCATAAATGTTAATTTGTCTTTTCAGATACATCAATATTGCTGATGTGAAAACTTGAAGCCAGAGCACTCCATAATACGCAGAAAGGTCACATGGAAGCACTCAATGCATACTATGCCACAAATAATTACGGACAAGCATGTGTGTTTTCAGGATGTGTATTTTGTTTTTTGTTTCCTTCTTCTAGTCTTTGTCCATGTAGATCTCACTTACCGGGGGGGTGCGCCTCATGCATACCAGAGTGGAATCTTTTGATCAGCTGCCATCATTGGGACTATGCCTGCTCCTTGACTATCCTTGTGCCCCCCTTACCCTCATATAGGGCAAAGCAATGCCGACGGACACTGCTGGTCTAAAGATTCTGCTCAGAGTGCAGATCTGCTCTGTGTGCACTACGGTTGGGCTCCCCACAGACAAATTAGCTTGAGGAACCACAAATACTGTAAGCTAAGTAACCATTTTTTTCTCTAAATGAGGCAGTCAGCTCAACTACTTCTTTGAATGCCATAGTGCTGTGTCTTTGTGAATGTTTGCAACATAGAAACAAAACAAACTCCTCTTACTCAATAAAGGATTAGAGCCCAAACTGTGCTTCCGTCCCTTTAGTTGGTGAAAGGAAACATTTAGAAACATATCGTCACTATGAAAGGCATTTGAACAAGACAGTTTTGGTATTGACTCTCTGCTGTGCCCTTTCATGGGTTTAAAATCCACTTATCTGAAAGTGTGCAGTTACGTTTAGTCCTTTTTTCATCATTTAAATGCATCTTCTTGATCTAGAGAAATAAAAGCAATTAAAAAAATTAGAGATTTTGTTTTTATATGTGCTGCCAAGTTTGATACTGCAAAGTAACTGCTGAATTGGCACAAGCAGTTTGAGAGAGCCAGCAGATTTAGGAAGGAAGAAGATAAACCTTATTATGTTTCTTTGCCAAAGGAGAAAAGAAACGATATTGACTTAAATGTGGGAAATTTAAAAGGGGCCATATGTTCTCACTTTGTGCTTTGTTTCTAATAGATAGACAGAAATCTTTGAAGTGTGGATTGGCACAGTAGGGTGCATGCTTCTGTAGAGAAAAGATGCTAAATGGAGAGGATGTGAGAGGGCACATGAAACTCTATTAGCCATGCAACAGCAAAGAGAGAGAGGCAAATCCAATGATAATGTACATCTGTTTCAGGGAATTTATAAGCTTTGAACATTTTTTATGTGCAGATAAGTGGATCCTTTTCTTACCATAACGTAGAACTTCAAAGCAGATTGTGTGGATAATGCAAATTGCTGAAATATGAGATTTTCCTACAAAGGGGTTTCCAAAAAAGAAAAAAAAGGAGGGGGGAAGAATTAAGGCTAATTGATGCCACAGTCTTTTATGTACAGTGTAAAAACTCAACAAAAATTGATTTTTATGAAATAAGAAATTGATGGGAAAACATTCAGGTCTGCCATTTGCATGCAAGGTCTCTCGTTTGAAACTGAGGTTCTGTGACTTAAACGTTTGTCTCTGATATCACTGAAGCAATATTGTAACATAAATTAAGATAGGTAGCCAAGCTGTAATTGTATCAAAGTCTGCCATGTTGTAGGACTGCATGACAGGCTGTACCCGAGGTTAATGTCACTGTCAAAGAAGGGGAACAGGGATTAAATTTTCTAGGTATAGACAAAAATCAAACAAAGATTGACACACAAAGACTAATGGAGGAGGTGGGGGTTGGAGGACATTGCTGTGGTAAACATTGGGGGAGTATTACCTTGCAGAATCATATCAGCTGGGAAAAATAAGGTGCTCAATGCATCTTATGGGTATTGATGGAATCGAGAATTTTGACAGCATTCAGCTTCTGGAAATGATGCTCCAGAAGAAAGCTCACTTTTTAATAGCTCTTTGTAAAAGAAACAATACAAGCAGAGGGCTTTCAGAAAAATTCTTATGGTGTCTCACCTATTGTTTGAAAGTAACATCCAGAGACATGGCCCCGACTAAGAGTGCCTTGCAATAGCACCGATGAACGTCATCCTTAGGAATGAAGGGTTCTGGATGAACAGAGGCTGAATGGTGGGTTGTAGTTGTGCTTCAGCCACTTGGCACTGTAAATAGCCAGTTTGTAGTCATAAGTGACCAACAGACAAGTCCCCTTGTGGAGAGAAGCTCCCTATTGGCATACAATCAGCAGAGCCAGATCCTGCACTGATTTCATTTCTCTTCTCCCCCACCCCACTCACTTCCAGTGAAAGGGTATGCAGGAGGGGGGAGGTGATATGTCAGGGAGGGGGAAGGTGTGTGGCAGGATGCTGCTCTGCTGAGCCACAACTGTCTTAAATGAGAGCAGCCTAGGGGTTGCTCTAACTCATACCAGATCCAACTGGCACAGAATCAGGGACTGCTGTTTGGGTTCCTGATGGTTGCCTTTCTGTACAGAGATGATGCAGGGGAGAATAAAGTCCAAAGAGGCTGTCTTTTAAGCCATTTATGCCTACTTCATTTAAGGGATCATAGTTATTGAAGAGTAACCTGAATTTCACCCAGGAGTGGGCAAATAGCCAGGGCAGAGGAAATCATGATCTAAATACTCTCTCTGGACCACTCATTCACAAGGCAGGCAGCTGCATCATACATTAGCTGGAGCTTCTGTATGACTTTTACAGTTAGGCACAATGTAGAGCAGGGGTTGGCAACCTTTCAGAAGTGGTGTGCCGAGTCTTCATTTATTCACTCTTATTTAAGGTTTCGCGCGCCAGTAATACATTTTAACGTTTTTAGAAGGTTCCTTTCTAGAAGTCTATAATATATAACTAAACTGTTGTTGTATGTAAAGTAGATAAGGTTTTTACAATGTTTAAGAAGATTCATTTAACATTAAATTAAAATGAGGAGCCCCCCGGACTGGTGGCCAGGATGCGGGCAGTGTGAGTGCCGCTGAAAATCACCTCGTGTGCCACCTTTGGCACGCGTGCTATAGGTTGCCTACCCCTAATGTCGAGCAATAAACAAGTATAGGAGTTAAAACACAGTTTCCCAAGGTGATGTCCACATCTAAGAGGAAAGGGCATAACTGGATGTAATGCTTCCATGTTACTTATTGTTACTGTATTCATCGAAGGAAAACAACCAAGTAAAAAAAGGGTCTTACCCTTCCATTGGACTGTTACTCTCAGCTTCCCAATGCAGGAAAGGATGAATGAAACAAAAGTGTCTATTTGGAGAAAAGAACTTGCATTGCTTACAGCCAACTCTGTGGGGCTTGGGATCTGTATAAGACTTTGGTTTTGCTATGAATTTTAGTCCCTTCTGGAGACTGGCTGCAGATGCAGTGGATGAGGGGCTATAGTCCAAGGTTGACACTACAGACACTGTTCTTGAAGAGTAACAATGATTGCTAGCTGGGGATAAGGTCTGAACGCAGCAAGGTGTTTTGCACAGGAGGGGGTTTTATCCAGCCGGTAACAAGATCCCCTTGTAGACGATGATGGAATTGGCAATCGTTGTGTTGAAGTGCTAGGACTGTTTGATTACTACAAGAGTCCACTGTTCTCTTCTATGTTTGCATCACAACATTTTTCATTCTAGTTTTTCTTCATTATTTTTACTATTAGTCGTTAATCTAGTGAACTGTGAAAAGCACTAGATTGATTGTCCAGGAGAACGCTGGGTTTTTTGTCCGAACGATCGCAGATAGCTGCAGTGCAGTCTGTTCCATCCCAACCTAAGAGTGACTTTAAGTGAAGGTTGAGAAGTTAGTTCATTCCCTGTGGCCCATGGCCTTTTGGAAGAGGCTCCCAAAGGTGGTGCCAATAGGACCGATGTTCACGGGGTTTCGTTGTGTGTGGTAGAACTCCTGTGAGGAAAATGACCCACTCACATCCTTCAGGCCAACGGCCATCCCAGAATAACTGCTTTTAGGCACTACTGACCTGAAATGCATTTCAATCAGTGTATTAGGCTTTGTCTATGATATCCTTTTTTGCGGGGGAGAGAGGGGGAATCTCCCAACACTGTTTCCCTCAGTGTGACAACTAGTGATCATGGGACTCAGGTGGCCCTGAGCAGTAGTTAAGAATACCAGTGCTCTGTCTACATTGTCACTCCCATTGGGTGGAGCTACATCCTGGCTGAGGTTTTGGGGGTTTTTTTGCCTCTGCTTCATGAGGCACGGGTCACTTGCAGGTTTAAACTAGTGCAAATGGTGGATTCTCTGTAACTTGGAAGTCTTTAGTTTATGATTTGAGGCCTTTTGTGACTCAGCCTGAAATTAGGGGTGGGTGGAGTGGGTTCTGTAGCCTGCAATGTGCAGGAAGTCAGACTAAATGATCACGATCAGTGGTGGGCAACCTGTGGCCCATCAAGGTAATCCACTGGCTGGCTGCCAGACAGTTTGTTTACATTTTCACGGCTGCTTGCAGCTCCCAGTGGCTGCGGTTCGCCGTTCCCAGCCATGGGAGCTGCAGGAAGCGGCAGCCAGCACGTCCCTGCGGCCCGTGCCACTTCCCTCAGCTCCCATTGTGAAAAGGATTGGAATCTGGGAGTGTTGATTAATTGGCCCTTTGAGGGGAAAAAAATCATCATACTGGTTGTTTGGGCTGGAGAAGTGGTTATATTAGGCTTCAGCCGCATGTCCACAACAACACTGACCAAACCACTTTATGGGCAGTATTGGTCTTAATTGCACAAGTCTGGTTTTATAGCAATCTAACTTGGCACATCTCTTCACTTAAGGCTAGATTCACAAAGAAACTTGGACATGGTTATGGTGGGTGTCAACAGCGAATGAGGATCTCCTTCAGAACTTTTAGCCCAAGGGTTGAGGGACTCACCTGGTATGCAGGAGATACACAGGTCAGGTCCCCACTCCACATGTCAGGGAGAAGGGGTTTGAACTGGGCTCTTCTACCTGTTAGGTGTGTGCTCTAACCACTGGACTCTGAGATATTCTGATGTAGAATGCCCTCAATCTCTCCTGTTGAAGCTGTTCCACTGAGACTAATTGAATCATTGGGTCAGAGAGCGAGTGAGTGAATGAGCAAGTATGAAAATGATGCTGCAGCCTGGTGATTCGAGCACGCACCTGGGAGGTGGGAGACCCAGGACCAAGTGGAACAACTTCAACAAGGGAGATTTAGAGCCCTCCCCCCACTCCCGACAGAATATCCCCTAGACTAGTAGTTAGAGCACTCATCTGAGCAGTAACAGAGCCCAGTTCAAATCCCTTCTGGCCTTTGTGAGGGGGGGGAATTGAACTGGGGGGTCTCATAGATAAGTACCCTAACCACTAGGCTGAAAGTTACAAAGCTTCTTCTTTCCCACCCATTTTGTGTAGGCAAGGTCTAAGCAAAAAATACAGGAACCTAGAGAACTTTTACTGCAAAAACTTAGGTCCTGAGCAAATTTAGGCACTGCCTGGGTTCGATGGCAGCTGAGCAGAGGTTTTGTCAATGCTGGGGAGGGAGGGCTGATTATGGGATGTAGGTGCCTAAAGCCTTTTGTGAATCTAACCTACAATGTCTCTCTGAAGCATCTAAGAAAGATGGAAAATGGGAGGTGTAGAAACAATATGTCTGGTGGGATTAGATTACATCATCTCAAAATAATTTCCTTTCTACAGGGTGACCTTGATAGTTCACAGACATCTGAATGAGTAACTGGAAGAAGCAGTCAAGAGTCTATTAATTCTGTGCTGTGGGGTCCTTAGTTACGGAAAACTCATGGAAAACTGGTCTTTACCGTAAGCAGAAGATTCTTCTATTCATGACACTAGGAAGTGGACTGCAGTTCACAATGAAATGGTGTAATTCGGTTTTGTAGACAAGATCACTCGGCAAGGTACAGTCCTCCCAAAACTTTCTTTGAAGAAAAACAAAGATGCTATGCCAGCTTGAATAAAAAACAGAAACATATCTAAGAGATGGCAGTGCTGTCTGTAGGGCCAGTATTTCTAAACAGAAAGAATTAATGACTGCTACTACATGATTAAAGTTCACTCCAACTCTTATTGCATTGCTGATAACTGGACTAATAGCGAAGAAGTAATCCTAAGAACCAATTTATCACTGCCCAACCAGCCTTAGTCAGCTTTACCCCTGAGGCTTGCAATACGAGGACAAGGGGCTACTAATGATGGTATGAGAGGGTTAATTTAAAGCAAGCTTAACCTCATCCATTTACTAAAGTGCCCCATCAGCATGAAAAAGGCACAAGACAATGATGTTGAAAAGAACAGCTGTATGTCATCAGAGTAAAGCTAGCCATTTAAGGTATACATGCTAATTAGGTTCTCAAGTGGCAACCTATAGACCAAATAGAACAGTGCTTTCTGGTTTTTTGATCAACTGCATTCCTACCACTTTGATCAAAATAGCCAGCTGCGTGGTCTATCCCTATACTTCCAGCAGATTTTGCACACCTTGCATCCGTTATACATGTCAATCCCACTATCATTACACACACTGTCAGTTTTAGTTATACTAACTAGAGCTGGCTGAAAATTTTAATTTTCAAAATTTTGAAATGTTTCAGGATTTTTGCTGTTTTTCACTCAAATTTTTCTGCATTTTTCAACCAACTCTAATATCCGATGGTCAGAAATTCCACCAAAAAGCAGAAACAAATTTCTATTACCTGATTATTGACAAGAACCTTGATTGGTCTTTTTTTTATTCATGTCCTTCTAAAATTTGATTCTTTGTTTTAGGGCCCAGTCTAACTTATATTGATGTTATTGGCACTTACTAAGTCAACTCTTGTGCCAGATTGCTTCTGCTCAGGTTCATGTCTCTCACAAGCAGGGCGATGCTAGCCTGTGGTGGATATGAGCAAGAATCACTCTTCCTTTTCACAGTTTTGCGTGGAAAATAAATCACCACGGGGTGAGAGACCAGTTTGATCATTTGAAACCAGTGGAAACCATTTCCGGTGTGGTGGTTCAAATAATATTGTTAGTAGCAAAGGAAAGGGAAGGGGGAAAATGATTATTTAAACCGTGACAGTGTCCCGCTTTAAATCTGGAGTCTGTAGGAAGTGACCTGGCTGGTAAGGAATTTATTCCTGATTGCCAGTGATGCCATAACACTGGTAAAATGGATATTACATTTTTAAATCTCTACCATTTGTCTAACTGGTATTTTAAAAAAATATCCACTTATCAAAGCACCCAGTCTAAATGCATTTTCACTTGTAATATCATGGGCCTAGCTTTAACATTACAATTCTCAGTGATGATTGCCAAACTTCCCTCAAGAGAGTTATAAACCTAGAGAGCAGCATCTGAGTGCATGAGAGATTTGACAACCTATATGCCAGCGTTCATTTTTCTGATTTACAGAGTCCATTGTCATGTCCTCTGCTGTCTGGCCATGAATTGAATTTAATGGAAGTATTATTTTTTACAGTAAGAGCATAAATTACTCATGCATTTTATCGTGATTGTAGTGAGACTCATACCTCTTCTGATAGATAGTTAGACCCAGTTTAATCTTGTCAGTATAATTTTGTTTGATATAGTAGCACACCAATTACCATTAAGTCTGCCAGTTTTCATTTGCAGTCTCTTGTCTTTCAGTTTATGGCTGGAGTTCACATTTCTAGTTTCTGTTTGCAAGAGTGTTACTGAGCTCAACTTTTCTCTCTTCATGCAACTACTTCAATGCAAAAAATATTATTGGGGTGGGGGGGAAACCAAGAAAAGAGAAAGTGACCATTCTGACATGTCCCTGGGCCTTGCACATTTCTAGTAACTGATTCTTATTTCAGAGCCGCTGGAAATTTTTTAGAGAGGAGGGTTTGAATCATTGGTGTGCAATGTTTGGTATCAGAGTAGCAGCCGTGTTAGTCTATATTCGCAAAAAGAAAAGGAGGACTTGTGGCACCTTAGAGACTAACCAATTTATTTGAGCATAAGCTTTCGTGAGCTACAGCTCACTTCCGAAAGCTTATGCTCAAATAAATTTGTTAGTCTTTAAGGTGCCACAAGTCCTCCATTTCTTTTTGTGAATGTTTGGTATGGATCACTATGGGATCAGTGGCCCAAACTTTCCTTAACTAGGAGTTCTGAATAGCCAGAGATCAGCTGATTATGGGTCTTTTGGTAATTAATTTATGAAATTCCCAGAGGACAGGAAGACGCAAAGATCTAAAAGCTGTAATAAATAAGAATCAGCAAATTGTATTGTAGCAGGGGTCAGTCTAGTCCCATGGCCTGTTTTTGACAGTGGTAAGCACAAAATGCCTTTGAAGAAGCTGTTTGTAGTTGAGGGAGCTGTAAGAAGCCCTATATCCGGCAGCTGTAGAACAACGTGCCATTGGGGAAAGTTTCTTCATAACCTGCATTAGTCAGAGAATGGCTTATGCATTGGATCATAGAAGCTGATTGTATCCTTTCCAAACCTCATCATTTTGTGTTGGTGCGATGAGTGTGTGTGTGTGCATGCATGTGTGCTGTTGCCTGGCTGCTTATAGATTCCTGTTTGTTGCTTGATACCTGCCGTTTGAACTGTTGTTATATTTTGTTTCGATTGTTGCTGACTTAACTGGTTCATGGTTATTACATGTTTTGAGCAACTTTTGTGTCTTGCTTCAATTTCTTTGCTGTTCTGGGATGCATCAGAACATAACAGTTATGTTTTATTTTACATTTAATTAATTTCATCTAATTTTAATCCTTATTCGTGTAACTCACATCTTTTCATGTAGTTATACCTGCTCCTGTATTTTCCACTCATGCATCTGATGAAATGGGTTCTAGCCCACGAAAGCTTATGACCAAATTTGTTAGTCTCAAAGTTTCAAAGTTAGACATCACAAAGACGACTCATTGTTTTTTCTGGATGTTTTTGTTATCCATGTATATGTCCAGTAAAGTGTTGTGATCTGTTTAACAAGTGACACTGAGAATTTCAGAATAGTTGTAGCTGTGTCAGTCTCAGGAGATTTCAGTAAAACATACAAACCTTATGGAAATGCTTGTGGTCTGTGTTGTGACAAGGTATACCTGGCCTTTGCGGCTCCCTATAGGAGGCCCCGTGGTCCTTCTACACCCTGCCCCAGGAAGCAGCAATGTGGGAGGAATGGAAGAGTAAAAGCTGGGTCCTCCAGGCCTGCCTAGAAAGGCTTCTCCAGAGCAGCCATCTTGGAAACTGCAGAGACCTTATCCCCCAAGCCCTTGCGGGGGCTATGACTGCCAATCTGAGTACAGGAGGCTCAGATAAAAGGAGCTGGTCTGTTCCTGGCTGGGACCAGAGGCATGAAAAAGGTTGCCCCTCCCTGGCCGAAGGAGCCGGACCATCAGACAGAGTTTATGGCTGCCTGAATTTACATAGCTGGGATTGCAGAGAGAAGAGCCTGAGGGCACTGGCCCCGAGATAGGGTGGAGATAAAAGGGCCAGATAGGATGAGGCCCAGGGAAATAGCAACAATGGATTGAAGGGACCAGTGTGTGGCTGCTGTGTAGAATGTCCCTGGATTGGGAACTGGAGTAGTGGGCAGGCCTGGATTCCCTGACTGGCTACAGGCAAAGTGGTGTAAACCCAAGAAGAGGACAGGGCTTATTTGGAAGCTGAATGTAAAGGGCCAAGACCAAGGGCTTATGATCCTTGTGAAAGCAAAGAGACTGTTTATTTATTGACTCTTTAATAGCCCAGAAGGGGTTGATTTGGACTCCATGACATGGCTGGAGGACCAAGCCACTGGAGACCTCCCTCCAAGGTTGGCCAGCAGAAAAGGACAGTGGGACTGCACCCAGCTGCTCAAGAGGTGGGTGCCCTTTCACATGTGTACAGTCATTAAAAAAATAATTAAGTATTTGTTATTTAATTACAATTAAACAAACAATATAATGTGTTTGTACAGCCCTAGCACAATGGAGTCCTAGTGTAGAACTAGGGCTGTTCGATACTTTGGTAATATAATGCTAGATTTGATGGATGAGATTGCAAAGTGAACCTACAGTTATGAAATGCTCAAGTACAAGGTACAAACCAGTGCCATTAATATACTAGATGGGTGGGGGGAGAGGAGGGAAGGGGCATTGATCTGTGGTCTTGTTTACACATAAAAATTGTACCATTTTAACTGTACTGGTATCGTTCAAGTAGAACAACTCCCCCCTCCCCTCCTGCATGGATATAGTTATACCAGTATAGATTATTCCTCTATGAGAAGAGGAATAACCTATATTGATATAAGGCACCTTTATACTGGTATAATGGCATCCACACTAGGGGGTTGAACTAGTATGACTATTTCAGTTAAAAAAAATCACACTCCTAACCAAAATCGTTATACTAGTACAAGATCTGTGTGTAAACCAGGCCTTTATTTTGGTTCATATGAAGGAAGGAAAAACACATCTTCTGCATAGCATGTTATTCAATGTTTGGGAACAGAGGGACGGTGAAGGATATTCCCTGGCTTACCCTTCCCTCATAGCTCTAAAAAAAAACCTCTTCAATATCATGTGATTAACATAATTGTATTAATGCTTCTTTTGTGGGATTCTGAGTTGAGTGCAGTGTTTGCTGGATAGGAAGCTATGTTATCGGGGCTGTTAGGGGTGTGATTTCTATAAGCAAATCTTGGTGCTTACATGGCCTTAAAATGCAGCATGCCAAGAAACTCTAGTGATGTTGTATATACTATAGAAATATAAACATCTCTGAAACAGAAGCCCCTCTATATTCCTGGCATAGATCATGTTCAACATTTTTGAATCTCTGCCCTCTTGTCCTGCTAATGACAGTAGCAAAACCAGAGTTTTTAAATGAAATGTTCAAGAGGACAACAAATGCGTAGTCCGCCAAAGTAGAATAAGCTAGTGATTTGACTTGGAGGGAATATCACTGGAGACAGCAGGCACTTCGGTGTAGCATTGAAAGGAAAGAGCAGAATAATGATGAATGTCAGCAGCACTGAGCCTACAGAGAAGTCAAAAGTGGAGGGCCATGGTGACAGAAAAACTGAGCTCCAAAAGGCAGAAATAGGAAGGTTAAGTCACACACACGGCTTCAGCCAGTCAAAAGGTGCTGCAAAAATCTGCCATGTATGTTGAAAAAATACCTGTACTAACAATGGTATTTTCAGGCAGTGTCAGTCCCCTTAAAATCCGTATTAATGTATGTGTTTTTTCATGACACTTGAAATATCTGCCAAAGAGTGGTTCCATTCTTCAGCAAGGAACAGTCAGCCGAGGGAAAGACTTTGAGACTTTAGTCTTCAAACTGTGTTTATTTCAAGAAACCACTTAAGGAGCGTGTGATTGCCCTTTGACCCATTTAGTTTGGCCAGCCCTAATGGCCCTGATAAAATAGCATAGTTGTCTCCCTCATAAGCATATGTGCTAGAGCAGGTCAAAGAATGAAATAGTCATTCAGCAATAATGTAATCAATGGTTGAGTGAAAAAAATATTGTCCTGTATTATTCTATTACCTATTGAGGTGGTTGTATAATGAAAAAAATGCAGTAATGAATTATACATTTAGTGAAAATGCCATCATTGGTCATCTTTAATATTTATAATGCCCACTTTGGCTAGGACATCCATACCACCAACCTACTGTTCAAATGTCCCTGTCTATACTACAGAAATAACCATGTTGAAACATGGTTGAAGTAATTTTTTAATAACAATTTCTTCTTGCCTGCATGAGTAGAAAAAACATGTTATAACTATGTATGGAACCATGTTTTAGCCTAGGTACCTGCAGTCTTTTTTACACATTAAATAGTACTTATACCTGATGGCGGTAGCAAAGATGGCAGCTGTAATGTAGAAAGGACTTGGGTGGTTTTTTACCACTTTATTAGAGGCCCTGATTTTCCCCAGTGTTAAATAAGGCCATACTATCAGCCTCCAGGGTTGAACTCTTGTGAGACAACGGCGGGCATTATTTGAGTTGACATAACTAGTAAATTCTCATTTTCCCAGTCCATTTGAGCCTAACTCTAATGACCTTCAAGGTGAGCTACAATATCCATCTATTTAGTCAGGCATTTTCCTGAAAGCAAGACATGAAAATGAGTGAAGATTCTTTGTCTGCAGGTGGGCTGACTAAGAGTTGATCACTATTTCATAGAGAATGGCCAAACCCGGATGTTTCTATCTTTGCCCTGCAAACTTTGGTGGGCCAGGTGTGATGGTACTGCCTTCAGGGAGCTTTAGTTGGAGTTCATGGGTTCAATTGTAGCCACAGAAATCATGAACCCAAGGGTGCAAAACAGGCAAACATGCACTTCTCTTGGCCTAGTCCAGAGGGGAGGCTGTGGGAGGGTGGCTTGAGATCGTGCTAGCCTCACTTTCACCCTGCAGTGGTGGCTCCTGTACCATGGGACTGGGCCCAGTTCCCCACTCTGGGCATTGCAACCTGCCACGTGGGGTCACAGCATTACTCAGGTTAGAGCCATCGCTGTGGGGTTAGTGTTGGGCTGGGCAAGCGCTCAGCCTGTTGGGCCTCCCCTCTGCACTGGGCTGGGCCAGGATTAGGGTTGTGATGCAGGCACAGGGGATGCTGTTTTGGGTGGTCGGTGCCAACTTGGCAGTTTAGTATAGCGTACCCTTTGAATCAGGGTGTTACATCTGCACCCTGACTGCCTTAATCTAAACCACTCCGCATGTCAGTTTTGTCAAATAACCTCAGCTATGAAGTTTTTCAAAGCCAAAACCAAAAGCATCTTGGTTTACTCATTACCAATTGGACACAAACCAAAACCTTTTATACAAACCCACATTCCCAGCCCTACCATGAACCTTCCATGTTCAAATAAAATAAAACCTGGATCTTGGATACTCAAAGTCTTGCTATGCCAATGTATGCTTGTCTGACATGATTAAGGCCATCTGTGTTCTAATGCGGGATATTTTTTGTAGTGTCCATGAGACAATACACATGTAGAACTCTATTAGGACACGATGAACACTGTTAGGGTACAGTCGTAGGGAATTGTGAATGAACGTCAACAGTATTTGAGGACATTCAGCACCTCGTAAAGCCTGATCCAACTCCCTCTGAAGTCAATGGGAATATTTCCACTGATGTTAATGGGAGCTTGGTCAGGCTTCTAGTGAACTGAAATAAATAGTTACATTAATTCATTGCTATGTGGCAGTGAAAATTTTGCATCCCTTTGAGTAGGGAGGATGATACTAGACTAAATCACCGTGGATATTTGATCACATTCTGGCTTATGTAGCAGTATGAGCATTACCAGGCAGAATGTTATCTCAGACGAGTGCTTTCTGCAGCATTCACAACAAAGCTCAACTTATTGGCGCTCCGGTGATTAAATGTTTGACAGACCCCTGCAACATCAGAAGGCTTTGCAACCTAGGCATGGCAGCTTTTCCTTATGATTTCATAAGGATCTGACTACCCTTCTGGCTCTCTTCTTTCAGCCCCTCAAGTGGCCGTTCAAGGAGGTAACCCCTTCACACTCGGTATTTCTTGCTATGCAATATGCTGCTTAGGGATCAAGGTACAGGACCTGCAACAGCTGGTGCCAAGTAATCAAGGCTGATAGTGCCTGTTCTGCTATTTAAGCATGGTATTGCCAGAAATCAGGTACGTTAACTAGAAGCATTGTTTTGGAAAATTCCAGACCTTAAATTCAAAATAAAAGGAGTGCTCTACTGCAGCAAGTCTGGCCAAAACACATTCCTGATGAACCATTTATAATAAATGTTTGACATATGTTGCTATGTTAGTACCATTTATTGATGCTGTTCTTTTTAAAAAAGAGAATCTGACTCTGTGGCGGGGTGGGCAAACTTTTTGGCCCAAGGGCCACATCTGGGTATGGAAATTGTATGGCAGGCCATGAATTAATGCTCATTAAATTGGGGATTGGGGTGTGGGAGGGGTGAGGGCTCCCGCGGGTGGTGCGGGCTCTGGGGTGGGGCTGGGGATGAGGGGTTTGGGGTGCAGGAGGGTGCTCTGGGCTAGGATGGAGGGGTTCAGAGGGCAGGAGGGGGATCAGGGCTGGGATGGAGGGGGTTGGGGCATGGAAAGTGGTCAGGAGTTCAGGCTCCAGGTGTCAGTTACCTCAAGCAGTTCCAGAAGCAACGGCATGTCCCAGCTCCGGCTCCTACATGGAGGCGCAGCCAGGCAGCTCAGCACACTGCCACGTCCACACGCACTGCCCGTGCAGCTCCCATTGGCCACAGCTCCTGGCCAATGGGAGGTCTGGGGACAGTGCTTAGGGCGGGGGCAGCATGCGGAGCCCCCTGGCTGCCCCTACGCATAGGAGCCGGAGGGGGGACATGCTGCTGTTTCCAGGAGCCATGCAGAGCACAACAAGCCCTGGACCCCGCTTCCCAGCAGGAGCTTGAGAGCCGGATTAAAACATCTGGAGGGCCGGATGCGGCCCCTGGGCCATAGTTTGCCCACCTGTGCTCCATGGTATACCCAAGGTCTACTGGCATTCAGTTGCTTGAATGTAGTTCCGGTAGGCAGGGCCGGCTTTAGGGGCAGGTGACCCAAGTGACTGCCTAAAGTGCCAGGCTTAGGGGGCACTGGTCTCAGGGTGCTGTTTTTGTTGTTAGCACCAAAAGGGAAAATAGAATGCTTGAAGTAACATGTTTCAGGTATTCCGTATTTGTTTATATATGATATGAATAAATACAGATTTAGAGATCCTAGTGTGCAAATTTATCATCTTATATGACAGGGATAAATCATGTATGCAAATCTTGCATCAAAGTCATGAAATGGGCAACAAAAGCAATAAAAAATAAGGTATTCAAATGTTTAACAAATGGAAGAGCCATTTAGTGTAGGGCCGGCCCTGCCAGCAGGGTAAACAATGTAACCAAAGTTTTCATTCCCTTCCTCTTGGAGTAAGAGGACAAATTATAAATACATATCAAGGAAAATCAGTTTTATTCTGCTTTACTATTTGTGCATGTTCCTGGCTTTCCACATCTGATGAAGAGTCTTTGAAAAATAGCAAAAGCCACCCTGCCAGCAGCAAACAAAAAAGACACTGTAAAGAAATTGTTTGGTTAATCTGCAAGTTCTAACATACATACAAGAGAAAGGAAATGTGCTATTTACATGGCGTTAATAGAGACGAATAATATCTATGTGGTGACAAAGCTAGACAATGTTCTAGCAAAGGAAAATTAATCTACACATCTTCTCTTCTTGTGACATTCTTCTCAGTTCCACAGCGGTATGGGAAATCAATTACAAATGTTCATGTTGAACCTCTCTCTTCTCTAGCCTTGGATTCATTATGTCCTCAGAAAAGTTAATTTCTTAGTTCCTTAAAAATAATAATTCTGAGGAAATATTCAAAACAATAGGGTCATAAATCATTACCTGAATCAGTTTTGCCTCTCCCAGCCTGCGACATCTTCCTGCCGTGGGCCATAGGTACTGTTGACCCGATCTTGTCAATGCTTAGATAACTGGGGTGATAAGCATCTTATATCTAGTGAGATGCTGAGCCCCACCCCAGCATTGCCTATGCAGGGATTTGAGGATGCACAGCACCTTTCAGGAGTGTGCCTTGTATCCTATAAAGATGCTGGATTCTTTTCTAGCCAGTAAAGGGAAATGCATTTTCCCCCCAAATATGGTTGTAAAATATGCCTGCTTCATATTGTGTTTTTATAAAGGTTTGAAGAGTCGAACCTTAAAGGTTCAAAAGTGACTAGAGATTTTTGGGTCCCCCAAAGTTTTGGTTCCCAACTTGGGATATCTAAAAGGTGCCTGATTTTCAGAGGGCAGGTGATCAGCTTTTTCTAAAAATACCAAAAATTGGGCCCAAAAAAATTAGGCTGCTCTGTTTAATTAGTGGTCTAATGGATAGGGTGCCCATCTGCAAGTCAGAAAACCTGTGTTCTAATCCTGGCTCTATGTGACCTTAGCCAAGTCAATCAAATGTTCTGTGCCTCATTTTGTCCCTCTGTAAAACAGAGATAATAATGCTTACTTGTACTTTTAGACATTTTGAGATCTACAGATGAAAAATGCAACATAAGTGCTAAGTATTTGTGTTGGTGGATTGATTCTGCATTTCCTGGAGCATATAAGAGTCATAAGAATGAAGCAAATATCTGTTTTGCAAATGATTTTTGCTTTCCCAGACGTTCCCCCACAGAATATGTACAATAGTTGAAAAGTTCAGGGACGTGCTCTCATGGTACAAAACAAGATGTGGGTTGTTTTTTAGTTGGCAACAAAATGCTTACATAAGTTTGGTTTGAAATAGGCAAAGATTTTAAAATGTCCATGGGGAAAGTAATATTTTTTCTTTAAGGGAAAAAGAGCAAACTAGAAGTTCCCCTGGTCTTGGCAAATCATGAGGCGTTTTTCATTTTGTAACATCAAAGCCGGCTCCTCTTCTTTGATGTCTTCGCATGCTGTTTAAGGTAAAGCATGAATGAAGAAATGTCAATCTGCAAGGTGCCCATGTAGCTTATGCTGAACACTGAAGAGGACTTGTAGATAAAAGGCAAACACAAGGTTTGATAATGAATGTCCAACAAGGAGGTGTGCATATCTAAAAGGAAACACTCAGCAGGAGAACAGCTCTGCAAACCTTAAAACTCTACTTAGCCCAAGTTTAAGAGAGTAGGAAAAGTGTTGTGTGAGGTTTTTTTTGTTGTTTTCTGTTTTGTTTTTGTTTGTATGTTTGTTATTTACACATGGAACCAAGGAAGGAATTTTGCAAAAACCCTTTTTTCTAAAGGAAATGAACATCCTTTCAATGGTTTTATTTAGCAATCATAAATGTGTTGCCCACTCTAGTTAATGTGATGACAACCTATAATTTGATATGATGAATGGTACGTCCTGGGAAAAACAACACCAGGGAAAGTACAATATTGGGTATAGTATATTTTGGAAACGAATAATAAATGTATCTGGTGTCTGAGGTCTCATTACACAACCTTAAACTAAATGGCATGATATGTCCAGTTAAACAGAGGAAAACACCAACTATTAAACCCAATTTGTACTTACAGTTAACAGATTGTAACTGAGTAAAATACTTGAAAGAGAATTGCCAAGGGACCCTGAGCAGTTCTGGAATGAATGGGATGACACTCTGTGGATTCAACCTCCCACTTCTTCCAAACATAAGACACCCATTTATGTCACTGGGAGCTTTGCCTGAGTAAGGATTAGGGGATCTTTATTCTATGGCATGTATTGAATTAACATTTTTTGTTATTATTATAATTATTAGTGCTGATGAAAGATGCTGGAGTGATGAGCTCTGTAGATTTGATTCTTACTTATTTGCAGGACAGGTACACCGAAATGGGCTCACTCAAAGAGTCTACTGAAGGAACCTCCTCCAGGGTTGGCTCCATGTCCATTCAGTCCTTGTCTTCTCAGCTAAGGGCAATGCAAGTGCTGTTTAGAATAGTACTAAGTCAGAGCACACTAGGGAACCTGTGCACCAGCCGTGTCTACATGGACCAATTAACGCACCACTCATTTGTGCACTTTAGAAATGACACCGCTATAGTGTGCATTACCTCACCATAGAGATGAGCCCCAACACAGCCAGCAAAGGTACTAATTAGTGTGAAATGTGGAGACATTTTTAATGTGGATATCTCTCCATTAGGAGCTGGGCTAAGACCATCAACTTGTTCCACAGGCCAGCACTATTGCTTTGGGGTAGATTTGACCAGGCATCTCATAAAGGAAAGGTCCTACCATCAGTTAGCCTGAGACATCCATCCCACTTGGTTTAATACATGCCAATACATTTAGTTTTACCCATTAGAGGTTTTTGAATGGTAAATCAGTTAATGGAAAATATTCATTCCTTGTTAAATCACACGGTTTGTAGTGAAGGTTATGAAATAGCCAGTTGGATTGGCATGGTCTAGCAGTCTGAGCAGAGTTGTAATCTTAGTTTTATCACTAATTCCTTCCATGGCTTTGGCCAAGTCACTTGATTTCTCTGCATCAGTTTTCTCATCTGTAAATTGGAAATAATTAATTATACTGTAGTTTGTAAAGGGCTTTGAGGATGGAAAGTGTCAAGATGAAAGTGTAGTTATGGGTAGCTTGCTCAGTTTATGAAACAGATACTAGATAGTAACAGATCAATACTTTCAGGAAATTGTTATGAAGACTTGATCTGCTGAGCCATAGAAGAAAGGATGTGGGGCTCTAACACAGAAGAACATCAGTTCCTTATCATTTTTTATTCTTGCATGAGTGCTGTATTCTATGAAAAGATAAAAAGAGTGGATGCCTCCATCCTGTCCAGAAAGCTATTTATGACTTTGAGTGGCACATCTTGTATTTTACATCTTGCTGTCTGCTTTATTTTGTGAAAATGGAATAAAGAGACATAAAAATCTGGATAAAAGATGACCTCTTCTTTCATCCAGGTCTTGCAGTGAGATTCAGATAGATGTAGGGTTGAAGCAAGACAGACATGGAAGAGGTAGGTGGAAAATCAAAAATTAACACCCAGACATGTTACTCCCAATTAAGGTGGTGGTTCAAGGGGACACCAATGAATGAAGATCATTCTACAAATATTCAATTGGGGGATGAAAGAATTACAGAAATGTAGGGCTGGAAGGGATCTTGTGAAGTCGTCAAGATCAGTCCCCTGAGCTAAGGCTGATAGACCATCCCCTTTGAAGTGGTTAAAAAAACAAATGCTAATTTACAGCCACATTAATCTGGCATGATTTTAAGACTCACCTGTAAAAAATAAATAAATAGAGGGGTGGAGCTGAACCACCCCACAAAGACTTCTAGGAGGATTCTTGCTGGAGATCCTAGCATGCAGAGAGAACATGCCAGCTACACTACCTCTGCAAAGATGTTTCATACTTTCCTCGTATGCAGTCCCACCTCCTCCTTTGCCCCTTCTGGAGTATTATGCATCTTAGAGGTGCAGAGGAAAGGGAGCAGACCCTTGTGCCCTTTGAAGTAGAGGAATGGCACTTGTGTTGGGCTACAGTGGGGAAAGGTGGATTCCTTGCTCTTCCCACTCAAATTGCTGCTAGGATGCTGTCATCAAATCTTGTACCTCAAGGTCTAATTTGATTGTTGCAGGGGTCAGGAAAAGATTTATAGTGTTGTACTGAGTGTATTATGTCTTTTGCCCTCTTCTAAAGTGTGATGGATTGGAGCAGATCACTCCTGAAGAGGGGAATACCACATTTTATAGATCACTGAGCTAATTTGGTATAGCAAATCCTATGTTCTTCTGATCAGGCCCTGGGAATCTAAAAGGAAACATTCGTGGTTTATTGCTACAGAATTCTGTATTAAAGGCTTGGGCTTCAATTTAGAGAACAATTTGTTTGGACCTCTCTATGAAAATATTTTAAAATAATCTACTAGAACACAAATGCAGAGCTGACTACAGCACTCCCACAGTACTTTCAATGAGTTTGATGTGAGGCTTGCTAATGGGTTTAAGGGCCTGAGCCAGTGCTGGTTGAAGTAAAGGGAAAAGCTCTTTTTGGCATCAGTGACGCTGGATTAGCTCTTAAGAATTTTTAATTTGAATTTTCAACTTATAAAATTTCAACCAAATTCATCTCAGACCTGAAGTCGTCAGTACTTGTTCTGAATATTGTTCTTTCAGTCAAATTAAATCCACTCATCTCTTCTTGTCTTTAACATTGTGGTCAATCTGTTACAAAGAGACCTCCACATACTTTATTTGTTTGGTAGGTATCCAAATAGTTGCTGGGAAATATAATTATTGACAGAGATCAGCTTTCAGGCTCTGAGACTTCTGAATGGCAACTGTTAAAACTACTGTCAGGCAGTAGGTGGAGAGTTAGTATTGTCAGACAAGGATATTCATGGGGAGCAACATCAAAATGCAACACAGAAGAAAAGAATTTCAAGATTTTCAAGAGACTTTGGAAGGAAGAAAGTTTTACCCTTCAGCACTTCTACAGGAGCAATTTTGTTTGTTCTAGGAGGGTTAATCATCTGGTTTGGTGTGATCTTCTCTTAGTTAAGATTCTGAGGTGGCAGGGTGCTTTATATAAATTAATCCATTGGTTCTTCATCCCTTTAATGAGGCATATTTGCCAAAATATTCCTTTACTTGCCATAGATATTCCCATCTCTCGCTAATGATTATGACTAGTATTTATTATGTATAATGTAGAAGTGCCTAGAAACCTCACCAGGGGTCAGAACCCAAACATATTAGGTGCTGTAGAAACATGCAATGACAAGACAGTCCCTTCCCTCAGAAGCTTAAAATCCATACATAATAGAAAGAACAGATTCTCTCCTCCATCTTCAGGTAGCTCATGAGTTCAGGGGCCATTCCCTCCAGTCCCTTGGCTGTTTTATCCTCTCCTCCTCTTTGTAAGAAGCAGGTGGGAGACATCTGAGTTCAAGGTGGCTTTTCTCTGCAGGAGGACTTGTGCCTTTAGACCAAATCTCCTAGCCTCCTCTCCCAGCTACACCCCAGTACCAAATGCTCTCGATGCTGCATTGCTTTGGGCTAGTGTTTGTTTATGTATTTATTGATTTAGTTTTGATCTTAAAAACAACTGCATGCCAAGATGTGCCTATTCAGAGCTTTGGGTGCCCTTACTATGGACTGAAAAAAAGATAATACTGACAGCATTTAAGATGGAGTAACAGATAATAATCAGAGGAGCCTTCAAAGTGTTACATACGTGTAAAGAGATGCAGGGACATTTACGCACACCAGATGGCCTGGCGACAATCGCTCTTACAACATGGCGACTCTTTACTGAACTGTTGGAAAAGAAGGACAGACCATTATGACTGACCAGCTTCTTTATTGTTATTTCTGAACACTCTCAGAGTGTGTTGAGCACTGCACAGGCACAGAAGAATGCACAGTCCCTGTCCCAAACAACTCACAGTCTAAAATAGATATGAGTCAAGGAGACAACAAACAGGTGAAGGAGATGATTGGCCACATCATAAATGAAACTATGTTTCTTAACACAGTTCCTTCTTCTAAAACTATATTCACTATCTCAAGTACCCTGCACAATCTAGTTGTTGTCCTGACCAGGGCCTGGGTGGTCAGACCTAGTAGCTGGAGCAGAAGTCAGGCACCAGGGATCAAGGGTCAGTTATAGTCAGGAACCAGGTGTCAATGCAAAACAGAAGCAAACAGCACTGGAGCAGACTTGCAACAAGGCTGGCACCGGAGTGATCACAGCTGCAGGCATAAGCACTGAATAACCAGTGGCCTGCTGCTAACCTTAAAAGCGGGCCGGCTGGCTCCCTTCAGTCAATCAGACAGGCTGGCTTATCAGGCAGTCCTACTGCAACCCATCTGAGCGAACAAATCTGCCTGGAGGCTGGGTTGGCGAGTCTTCAGGCTCAGCTGAAGGAGCTTACTTGGTCGTTCCTCACACTTGTAGGTGTGTGTCAAGGTAGCAGTTGATCTCCAGGAGGGATTGGCTTGCGAGAGTTGGGGGGTATAGGAGCCAGTCACGCTGGCTCTATGCCACAAATGGATTCTGGCCCCAACGAGGAAGAACTGCTACCTTTCTGGCCTGCTTTGTATTACTACAGTGGCCAGGGCAGGACTGTAGATTGAGCCCACTGTATTTCCTGCTGAACAAGTAGAGACAATCAGCTGACTCGGATTTGTAGCGCTTGTGTTGTGGGACTAAAAAATTGAAGTGTAGACATCCCGGCTTGAGCTGGAGTCTGGGCTCAGAGACTCTTCCCCCTTGCAGCGTTCCAGAGCCTGGGCTCCAGCCTGAGTCGGACATCTACCCTGTAATTTTAGAGCCCGGCAGGCTGAGCACTGTGAGCCGAATTCAGCTGACACAGGGCCAGCCGCAGGTGTTTTATTGCAGTGTAGACATACCCAAAGAAACTATCCCACCGTGAACCTGACTGGAATGCTGGAGTTTCTCATGCGTCCTGGTCTCGCGCTATGCCTCTTGCCCTCAGTGCACTGCGGCTGGTTTCACAGGGCATGGGGGAGGAAGAGGCCCAACTGCAGCTCTTGAAGATTTACTGAATTTTCCAGTCTTTTTTAAAAAAAAGAAAAGGAGTCCTTGTGGCACATCTGATGAAGTGAGCTGTAGCTCACGAAAGCTCATGCTCAATTAAATTGGTTAGTCTCTAAGGTGCCACAAGGACTCCTTTTCTTTTTGCGAATACAGACTAACACGGCTGTTACTCTGAAACCAGTCTTTTTTGTTCTCCTTTATACGGCAGTAGACCCTGTGGGAAATAATTATTCCTAATAATTACACGTAGCATTAACCTTGTGGCAAATTATTACTGTGGTGTCCTCCAAAGTTTAGGGAGGAGACCTGTGCTGCAGTGTCTCATGACACCCAGAGAAGGGGGACGATGCATTGAACAAATGAAAACTAGGTTGTCAGAACGGCATGTTACAATGGGAATGAAACGCTGCAATGTATTGCTTGGCCAGCCATGCTTTTCCATCAGCATCTTGAGGAAAAGCTTGATTCAGACAGTGGTGGTAGCCACTTGTGCAGCTGTGCCATTACCAACTGCATTACAACTAATGCAGTCCAGGATAAAGTGCTTTCAGCCCCAAATTGCACCAGGGCGGTTCACCCTCTGCCAATGCCAAGAGTAGCTTTGTCTGCTTACACCAGAGGTGGACACCTATGCAGCTGCAGTTGTTGCGGACTGCTCATTGGTGAAAGTAGAGTTAATCCATGTGCAGACAAGGACTACGTAGCTGCTTTTAACCATCTTGTGAGTTGTATGTTGTCTTCTTCATGCAACCACTTAGTATTAAAAAAAAAAGAGGGAAAAGCTGGAGGTGTCAGGGTGGGGAGCCACAGGAGACCAATATTTGGTGAGTGTGCAGTAATGTAAGCTCCAACAGAGGGCAAGGAACAAACCTAATGTCAGGAAAATGATGTGAGGGTTCCTTTCTTAGTTTAAATGTATTCTAGCCCAATCCTGAGGGTGCTCCTCCTCCTTCCGGCACAGTTATGAAGGTGCAGGCTTATAAATCAGCTCGCTGTACTCATGGTGAATTATTGCCACATGTAGTGGAAGCTTGTGAATAACCCTCTTAGCTTGCTGTCTTCATTATCAAGGCTTTTTTTCTATCGGCAGATGGGATACCACTCTGAACTTTCATTGGGAACAACCAAGGTTTGCTCTTTACAGATCCAATTTCACCTTTGCCCCCGCCCCGAAGCGCTGCCTGGTAAAACAGCTACACTGAATTAGGGTTCTGTTTTAAAACGGGCTACCACTGACGGCTTCAGTTCTACAAGGGAATGAAAATGGCTGGCAAACCTTTACACAAACAGCGTGCAAAACATGGAGGAAAGAAATGGCTTTAGATGTAGGGATTATAAAAGGGTGAATATAATTTTAAAGATAAAATAGAAGTGATTAAGTTAATGAAGGATAATTTCTCCAGTTTGAAAACTATAATGACTAGGAATTAATTGTATATTTAGAAGTTTAGCATAGCTCTGCTTAAAAACCCCACCTCAAACATACTGTTATTGGACGCCTATATAATGAAGAAATGAGCCAGATGTTCATAAAAGCTTAGAAAGCATTAGGCAACGAAAGAGGCTGCATGAAGAAGCTCTAATGATGAAAAGATGCCACTTGCTGTTCCGCCCTTCTTTTAAATGCGTTCTTTCTGAAATAATGATGATCATTTGCACTTTCATCTGAAGTTAAATAGCATATGGCTTTGGCTGATTAAAGCCCCCTCCTGGTATTAATCAGCATCTTAGTATCATGTTTCTAATGGATGCAGCAGTTGCCCTGCTGATCCTGTAAGCTTTTTAACAACATCTAAGTCTATGGATCACGGCTGCTGGTGAGAAATAGCTTCAAGTATCCTATGGACAAGCGTATTGCAAAGATGTCGCTTACAGGTGCGATTTATATGAGCCTCTGTGACATGTTATGTTTTAAAAGTCATTTGCTGAAACTTAAAATGCAATAAATACTTTCCTGTTTTTAAAACACACACAAAAAAGCTGGGTTGTGCAAACGTTCAATGCTCAGGCAATTTTCTAGTCCAAATGCTGCAATAAAGTGTGTGGCTAAATCAGGCCATCCCTAAGAAAGGCCATCATTCTTGATCAAGCCTATAGCGAGCAGAGATGTTCCCCCACTAGAACTAACGGCTCCCATATCTATTTCACAGGGAAATTATTGTAACCACCAGCCATGCTGAAAACTCAGGCCATATATTTAAAAATATTCTGGAGTGCATTTAGCTCACAACACTATAGAGAGACAACTGTAAGCAGTAGAGTTTTGATAGTGTAGTCCAGTGGCTCTCAACCTTTCCAGACTACTGTGCCCCTTTCAGGAGTCTGATTTGTCTTGCATACCCCCTACTTTCACCTCATGTAAAAACTACTTGCTTACACAATCAGACATAAAAACAAGTGTCACAGCACACCAGTACTGAAAAATTGCTGCCTTTCTCATTTTTACCATATTATAAAATAAATCAATTGGAATATAAATATTGTACTTACATTTCAATGTATAGTATATGCGGCAGTATAAATAAGTCATTGTCTGTATGAAATTGTAGTTTGTGTTGACTTCGCTAGTGCTTTTTATGTAGCCTGTTGTAAAACTAGGCAAATATCTAGATGAGTTGATGTACCCCCTGGAAGACCTCTGCGTCCTCCCAGGGGTACATGTACCCCTTGTTGAGAATCACTCTAGTCCATCTCTTTTGTAAGCAACTGGGATGTGGGGATACATAGAAATAGTCTGCTTCCATAAGGCGATTGTAGAAGGAAGTCTTTGGGGCTGACTTGTGATTTACTAAAGGCCAGATTGTTCTAGGTCCAGTGCATGGGGAATAGAAAGGGAGTGGTGAGGAAAGGTGCTAACTCTCTTGTGCTTCATGTGCAAGTCCCAGGGACTGCTCCTTTCCAGCACCTCAGGGGAACCAACCCATCTAGGGATGTGTGGAGGAGGGGTTGGTGTCACGGGCTAGGAGTACACAGAGGAGAAGATAAGAACGGCCATAATAGGTCAGACCAAAGTTCCATCTAGCCCAGTATCCTGTCTTCTGACAGTGGCCAATGCCAAGTGCCCCAGAGGGAATGAACAGAACAGGTAATCATCAAGTGATCCATTCCCTGTCACTCATTCCCAGCTTCTGGCAAACGGAAGCTAGGGCCACCATTTCTGTCCATCCTGGTTAATAGCCATTGATGGACCTATCCTCCATGAACTTATCTCGTTCCTTTTTTTAACCCCGTTATTGTCTTGGCCTTCACAACATTCTTTGTCAAAGAGTTCCACAGGTTGACAGGGCGTTGTGTGAAGAAATACTTCCTTTTGTTTGTTTTAAACCTTCTGCCTATTAATTTCATTTGGTGACCCCTAGTTCTTGTGTTATGAGGAGGAGTAAATAACACTTTCTTATTTACTTTCTCCACACCAGTCATGATTTTATAGACCTCAATCATGTTCCCCCTTAATGGTCTCTTTTCCAAGCTGAAAAGTCACAGTCTTATTAATCTCTCCTCATACAGAAGCAGGTCCATATCCCTAATCATTTTTGTTGCCGTTTTCTGAACCTTTTCTAATGCCAATATATCTTTTTTGACATGGGGCGACCATATCTACACGCAATATTCAAGATGGGGCGTACCATGGATTTATATAGAGGCAATATGATATTTTCTGTCTTATTATCTACCCCTTTCTTAATGATTCCCAACATTCTGTTCGCTTTTTTGACTGCTGCTGCACATTGAGTGGATGTTTTCAGAGAATTATCCACAATGACTCCAAGATCTCTTTCTTGAGTGGTAACAGCTATTTTAGACCCCATCATTTTATATGTATAGTTGGAATCATGTTTTCCAATGTGCATTACTTTGCATTTATCATCATTGAATTTCATCTGCCATTTTGTTGTCCAGTCACCTAGTTTTGAGAGATAGAGGAGCATGCTGAACCATACTGAGCGAAAGCTCAACATGTACAGATCCCCTTTCTGACTGGGAAACCAGAGAGAGATTGTGCTGCTTAAGTCTCTCTCTCTCTTTCTCTCTCTCTTCCCCCCACCCCCGAGAGTTTCCCTTCAGTGGGTCAGTTCTGTGCTCCAATCCCACCCCACAGTGCAGGCCCATGTCCAAAGTATATGCTCTGTCCCTAAAGGATTTTCACTGCTCCATTACCTCATTCCCATTAACCACAGAGATGTTTAAACACTGCCCTCAACATAATTATCCAGGTCCAACATTATTTTCCTTCTTATGAAAGGGTCACACTGCTAATAAAAAAAAAGCTTAATGACTTGTATTACAGGCAAGGAATATCTCAGTAACATGGAGTTTGCCTGCTTGGATCTTTTGTGACAGTGTCATTGGGCACAGATTTCTAACACCTTCTACTTTGGACTTTAGATAATCCTGAAGATTTGTTATGTAGAGCTCAATGTCTTTTGATGGCTGTAGATACAATGGCTTCTAGAAATACAGATTTTTTTAATCCAGTATTTGTATCTCAGCACCTTGAATTTCTGCTATTATCTCTATAGGCTGTTGATGTTAAGGTAGATCCTCTATCTTTTTCTATCTGACCCCTAATTTCATTCTTCTTGAACTTTACTAATATTATTGCCCAAAACATTTACCTGATTATCTGACTGTTGTAGGGTGTTCACCCCCACACCAGAGAGGAAAGGGTTAATAGAGGCCTCGTGGGCCTGCCACATGCGATCCCAGAAAGGAGCAGTGGAGGTGAGTCTTCCAAGCATCCTAGAGAGGCTGTGCAGGAAGCAGCCAATTGGAGGGAGACATGGAGCAGCCAATCAGGGCCCAGCAGCATCACATAAAAGGGAGCTTCAGGGCACAGCAGGGTCAGTGGTTGCTGGATGCTCAGAGAGTGAGGACTGTGTTCCTGAGAGAATGGGAAGTGCCTTGGGCAGAGAAGCTGCTAGCAAGGACCCCGCAAGCAAGAGGGAGCTCCTGGCTGGCTGCTGGGATTGGCTGGCCATTGGGACTAGCTGGCTAAATGCCCTGAGAAGAGGGTGCAGAAGGTGCTGGGGCTGTGGGGAAGTGGCACAGGGAATTAAAGCAGCAGAGACAGAGATGAAAGAGGCACAGCCTGTGGCTGTGATCCACAGGGTCCCTGGACTGGTGGGTGGGACTGGGTTTCCCCCCGCCACTTGCCACTGGGGAAGTAGTTGGACTATAGAATTGAGAGATACTTCCCCTCCCCTCAGAAGGGGGAAAAGACAGATGGTGACACGGTTGGAGTCTTGAAAAGGACACTGTGGTTCCTGAGCTAATCCCTGAGATGGCCAGCAGAAAGCGCCACCCTAGTGAGTGGACCCCATCACACTGACATAGTCCACTGGAGTCTCCGGATCTCACTTTTCTCATTTTTGTCTCTTGCATTATTATTACTACAAGCAGCAGAGCTGTGTGTACATATTCTGTGATCCTGGCGATGGGCACTCTACCACAAGACCTCTCCACTATGGTGTCTGTCAAAGGAGTTTATGGAAATGTTTGCAATTTTGAAACTTTGTTTAAAAAAAGAAATTGGCACTTGTGTTAGTGTAATTGCTAGCTCTAATTTTTGACAACTGTCAGAGTGGTCAATATTGTTCAAATTTTAATTTTTTACAACATTTTAAAATCTTCATCATTTAGAATTCAGGGAAAATGCGTTTATAAAAAAAATCACAATTTTCCCCACTTCCCCTTTTTGGATGAGCCCGCTTTAGAGGGCCTTCCTTGGTAGTTGTCCTCTTTTTCTACCTCATCTCCCTGGCCACATTCGCTTTGAAGTCAAGCTTCTTTACAGACAATAGCCACATTACTTATACCTGGGAACTCTCAGTTCTTTTGAATCTATTGATTCCCTTTTGAATGCTCTGCTGCTGTGTGCGTTCTTTTTATAGATAGATAATTATGCAAGCCATTTAATTTCCTTTTGTAGGGCCAGAATTGGTGATATTGTAGCTAATTTGTCCTCTACCAGTCCTTCTCTTGGCAGTTAAATGTCCTTCCCCACTCCACCCTTTTTTTAAAGTTATTTGCCATCTGCAACTTGTTTCTGCTCTGTTTTCTTATTGGCTATTGATGAGGTCAAGATGGGTGTTTGGCAGCTGGAGCCCACCACCTGTTTTCAGACCCTCGGCCTACATGGTTATTATAGCATTGCATACATACCTTAAGACTTGCCATCACTGAGTGGTTTATAGTGTGTTACAATGGACATCCCATTCATCCCTGTCCCACCCCATGCTCAGTGTCATGCCTTATCTCTGAATGAAGGGGAAACTCAAGAATGGCAGCTTTCAAACATCACACGAATTTCCAACAGGTTTGTAGTGACTAAAATGGGGATCTGCTTCCTGTTTAAGAGGAATCACTGTTGCTGTGTTTTGTATAGTAACCAACCACACACGACTTTTGGGAAAAGCTCCTCTTTGTTACAATGCATTCATTTTCCTTCCCTGATGATTTGGAATTGTTCAGAGAGGGTACAGGGAGTTACAGCTAATCGTGCATCCCGGGAAGTGAACAGTTGTTACTTGCCTTGTGGAATCTGAACTCAGAGAGGGAAAGTAGGATGCAGCATTTCAGCGTAGTACCAGATTTCCAAATGAGAATTGGAGCAGGGGCATCAGTGCTCGGCTACTGAAAGCTGTGTAATGGTTTCTGATGGTGAGACAAACATCATCATAGGTTTGAGACAAGCGTAATCTTTGTCTTTTTTTTTTCATGAAATTGTGTGTTGAGTTTTTATCGAGAAACAACCATTCATCAGGACATTACTTGGCTGTCAATAAGGAAAATGTCCCCTTCAAAGGTCACTGGCATTTTCTTTCTCTCCTTTTTTCTTTCCTAATGAATCATGACAGCCCTTAATGCCTAGCATACATACACAGCACTGCTTTGGTCAGGCAGCAGGAGAGATGGAAAGGGCTATAAGAATGAAGGATGGCAGTGGCATTTTCCATTGGGTGAGGCTTGCTGCTGGACTGTCCTCCCGAATTTGTTAATCCATAGGCATATGAATTCTGATTTAAACCAAAGAAGCACTTATGAATCAAAATTAATGAGTTGGTATAATACTAAAAAAGATACTTAACTATTGCATGGATAAAACCTTATTTAGGATAGGAATCTATAGGCATACATATAAAATTTTAGATTTTCTTACCCTAAACAAGTATTTCTCCATGAAATACTTAGTAATGTAGCCTGATCTATAGACAATCCATTAATTATATTGGTTACCTCAGAATTCCCAGTTATCATGCTGAGGGTTGACAGGTGTTTGTCCCAAGATCAGGACCAGTATTATTAAAATTACTATATAGTTGAGACCCCCGATGTGCACAGTTGCAACACTCACACTATAGGAACTCTTCTATATTTTCAAATAGTTTATTAATACCTTTAGCAAAGTCACAAACACTCTAACTCAGTAAGGTAGCTAGACTATAGAATGTACATCTGCACATCCATATACTCACACCATCCCTTGCAGGACAACCTGAAATGTTAGTCATTATCTTCCTTATCATCATCACCAGTGGCCATTATTCTGGTCCCTTTCAAGGGCTATATCTCTCTCTCCTACCCCCACAGGCTGGGATGCAACTTTTATAATATATTATGCTGTTGCAGCTATATCTAATGCATATTTAGTAGGGTTTTCCCCCTTTTCCTTGTCTGCATTTCTTCAATCTACTAATGTTGAGGTCCTCCTTCTATAGGTTAATATATTAATACATGTAACTACCATTTCAGCTCATGATCACACCGTCGCTCTTTGCTTACGTGGATTTGTGATTATTACTTCCATGTTCCTCATGGTAGTACTTTCTGGATCATTCTGTCTCCTACCATTGAACAAGCTCTCCTTAGTTCCTAAATCTGTGAATCTATGCCAAAGGTTACAGCCTACATAACCGTACTTAGGCTAACTTATGCTTCAGCTAATGTCTTACAGGATACTGTAGGTTTCTTGCATTACAGCTGAATATAATGAAAGCAGCTAAATGTAATGAAGGCAAGGCAGTGAATATAGTAAAGGCAAGCCTATGGGCTACAGTATTATACCCATACCATTAATTTTGCTTCATAAGGGTTTCCCTGCTTTAATCAGAATCAGTCACCTGTTAAAATATTGCCTCACTTGTTTAAATATATATATATATATATAAGCAAAATTTAACACCCCCCCCCGTCCCTCCCAACCAGACACTTTATTCAGATATGGTAGTAGATCTATAGCAGCAGTGTTATTTATAATGAATGATACATTTATTTGTAGTTCTATTATTCAGACATAGATGTCTTTTTGTGTGGAGTTCCACACAGAGCTTAGTGCCTGGTAAACAAAGCAGGCAAAGCTGGAACTCAATTCGTCTGTGTACTCCGGTGCTTGGGGCGGCATTGAGAACGGGACGGCAGTCCGTGTCCTGCAGTGGCAATTTGGCAGCGACTGCTTGGGGCGGCAAAATTGGGAGAGCCGCCCCAGTGTGTACTTAGTACCTGTTTTGTTTAGCTGCCTCCTATTAATTCAGAAGTCACCAGTGAAGACTGCGTATTCCTGACGATGCCTATGGATTAACAAATATCTAAATTTGCTGCTCCAGAGTGTTTCAACTTTAACAGATGCTTATTTAAGTAGCAAATGCTTAACAGCTGATTCTGTGAACACTTGCGGTGAAGTTAGTAGGAGTTTTGCCATTGACTTCAACGGGACCAGGATTTTGCCCTTCCTGCCAAGTATAGTGCTTACTACCATGAGTAATCCAATATTCAGTGCTTACTACCATCAGTAGTTCAACAAGCAGTAAGTACTACATGGGGTAGTAAGGATTCAGCCCTTAGATTATAAATTCTTTGGATTTGTAACTACTTTGTAAGTGTCACCATGATGATAACGGCAATGGTCCTATATAGCTATGAAGTGCCATGCAATCCAGTGGTGCTACATAAATTAAAAATAATCTGATCTAAATACATTATATACCAATATATTTAAGCATAATCGTAGAGGGGTACATTTTAGCCTTGAATGCACACTCACCACATATGAGTATGCAGAAAGAGAGAGAATGTGGCCCAAAAATATGTTAGAGAAGGAAAATGTAGTGTACATTCACAGAAACAATTAGAACATAGGTGGAAAAAATATAAATGTACCACACTATGCTTATATCAGGCCAAGTCATTTAGAAGAGCCAAAATTTTCAAAACTGAACATTCGATACAGTTAGTCTTCTCTGTTTCTATTAGACATTCTCAAGGCAGTCAAAATTCAGCCCACTGACCCTACCACACCTGTGCACCACTTATATTCTACTTACACCCTGATCTGGAGTCTTAAGTGGGACTTAAGTGTTGCACAGGCCTTCTGGGGTCCTATCCACAGGGGGTGAATTTATGTGATGCAAATTTTATGTGTGTATGTGTCTGTGAGTGCTCAGATGCACAGTCACAGCTTATTCTGTGTGTATGTATTAAATGTGTTTGTATTAGAGGTAGCCAAGGAGAAGATGTTCATATACAGATTGGATTAGGAATTCAGGTTCAAGATGGAGGCCAAATCAGCATTCCCATCTGGGTTTATGAGGTAGTGAAGTTGTATGTGGCTAGCAGTGCCAGGGATTAAACACATCGGAGAGAGAAGCCAAGTTGGTGTATAGCTCATGCACACATCACTTACGCAGCTGTCTCTTTGAAATGTTGCCCAAAGCACTGTGATATATTGCAGGGGGTGGAGTTAAAAAAAAGTCACAAACTGCTCTTTTCTATGGGTGATACAAGGGAGAGTATTAACTGAATTCCTGGGGCATATGATACCGTACAACTTGCCATCCAGTCACATGATGGAGGTGATAATGGGGGGAATTAGGGCAAAGCAGGAGAAGGGCCAGATTTCATGACCACTCAAACCCAAATAAAGCTAAAGGCAGAAATCAGAGCAATTCCTAAAATATTTTCTCTCCTACACCATATTTATGTGCACGCAATATGTTCTGCCTCCCACCCACCTCCTTAAAAGTGTGCTGGCTCTGACAGACAAAACTTAGAAGCATGGTTTACCATTGGCAGCTGCACCAGCTGGAAGAATGGATAACGGTACACTTCAGAGGTGATGCCAATGACATGTATTAGACAGGCCAGCAGGGAATATTTCAGAACAATGTGGCAGGCACCACACCTCCCCATAGACTTGATATGTCACTTTCACTGTGGCTATCTCTGAGCCTCGGCCTTCCTCACAGGTTTATCTGTCATGCTAAAAGACTGGCAGTAATAGAAGCTAAAGTACATTAGACATCAGCACATTGCATATCTCCTTAAAGCAGAAACATTTGCAGTGATCAGTCAGCAGTTTATTGGCTGAGATCAACAACTGAGGTAACTACAAATAAGCGGCTTTGCAATCCTGTCTTCCAGTATGTCTCTTGCAATCAGTATGAATTACTACAGTGGGTTTCAAGAGGTACAAAGAAAGTTCAACTAACCAGCGAATAGATATAAATGAAAAGGAGAAAGAAAAAGCTAATGTTAATGGCTTTTCCTTACCAAAGACAGCTGGGATTCATAACTGTATCACTTCTCATCTGTACAGTGTCACTGTCAGTTTAAAGGCAAAAATCTTTTTTTTTCTCTTGGGAACAGGAGAATGCAAGAAATAGTTACGGATAGATTAGTTCAAATATCTGGGCTGACGGCAAACAGCACTGGGATCAGTGGAAAGAGGAAGCAGAGAAATCAAAATGCTGTATGAACTCCGGCCAGAAATTCTCACATTCACCAGAAATACAGTAGTCCTGTTTTTATCAGCTGAGATGTTGCAATCTTAAATGCTACCCTGGCTGCTTTATTCTCCGAGAACACTGAACAAGTTTCAGGGTGAGACCTCCTGAAGAATGGTTCTAGCATTATAGCCATAAAATCTCGTTATTTCAGCAAGGTGAGGCTGAGTCATTACTTGAATGGGAGGCTTCCAAGGAACACTGTACCTCTGAGTCCATACAGGTCTTCAGCCAATGGCCGACTGTGTTGCGAGGGCAACCTGTACTCCTGGAGGTGTGGTGATGTACTTTTGGATGAGAAGAAAAATCAAGGCCCTGACTACTTGTCATTAAAAATCTCACAGTGCTTTTGTAAAGTTAGGGGTCTCTTGGCCAGATTTCAGTTATGATAGTTACATTATTAACCCCTCCCCTTGCAGTTTCAACTACTTTTTTCTTCACTTCCTGTCCTAAATGGATATATAATGTTCCTGTGCATTGGTTGAATGGATGAGGCATTTAATTTCAGACAGCAATAGTTCAGAGGCTATGCAGTGTTGCCAACTCTTGTGATCTTAAAGCAAGCTTTTACAATATTTGGTATTTTTTAGAGCCCCAGCTCCTGGATTCAAGTGACGAGGTGAGAATCTCAGCTTTCATTAAACAAATATGTTTCTAGTTTCATGAGGGCATGATTATATAGAAAAGCTTGAAAATATGACCCAGATGTATCCTTAACAACTCAGAAACCAGAAGGCACAAAAAACAAACAAATAAAACCCAAACCAACCAAACAATAATCCTAAACTTATAGATTTTTAGAAATTGCATGATTCTTTGAGGTCTTACTCATGATTTTTGAATGCTTGGGTTCAACAATACTGAAAATGCAGCAGCTTAAATATAATTTATCTAATGTGTTTCATTGGATATTGCTGCGTTAAGCTGAAGTAGTTAACGTTTGTAAAGCATTTTTAGACTGAAAACTGCAATAAAAGGGGAAAAAATCATCATCATCTCATGTACTTATTTATTTAAACTGGCCTCATTTATTCTAAATCGGATTATATCAAAGTCTTTTTTGAGAAAATCACTTCTGAAATTTTTTTGTCCAAGTTACACTTTCCAGATTGATGGATATCTTCCCTTAGCATCAATATAGATCCTTCCTGATGCTCTAAAATAATGTATCAGGATAAGGAAAGGAAAGCTGGACTGAATACTTTTCTATTTTACAGATCAACAGTAATAAAAAAAAGAGAGAGACTTCTAAAACAAGTACTGCTACCCCATGACAATCCGGAGTCTGAAACCTGTGCATAGTCAGCTGGAGTTCCTACTGTTGGAACGTACATCCCTGAGAGGTTCCTACACTTTCCATCAATGTTAATGGAAGTTTAATTTTTAAATCAATTAATTTTACAGCAATTTCCTTTTACAGTAAAAGGAATATATTTTTACTGAATACCTCAGAAAGAAACTTGTATCAGGATACTGTGGGGATTCAAAAATGGTGAACCAGCTCATTAATGAGTATAAATTGGAATAGTTACTGAAATACTTGCTGAAACTATGCAGATTTACATCTCTGTAGATCTGGCCCAGCATGGAATAATGACTAGCCACTCCATTGCTGAGATTGCAGCTAAATTTCTGCTTAAAGCCAACTTTCGCAGCCTGTCTAAAATCCACAAGTAAATATATATACATTTTACCATAAACAATTTAGAATTTATTATTTCACTGTTTCAAATGTAATTGAATGTTGCAGCCTTACAGATCCAACACAATGACAGATTGTAACATGGGGAGACTTGGGAATTAAACAGACTGAAATTCATATTGGATGATATTTACCACAGTGCAGAGAGCCTGCAAAAAAGCCTTACCACCCCCTGTTTTAAGGATTTCATTGATGTGCAATTCTTTGCGTGGGCCCTCTGTCCTGGAGAGAATATAAACCTGGGTCTGAAACTGAGAGATTTAATTACCACCTAGAGAAGAACCCATCTATTCGGAAGGAAGAACGGCTCCCCTTTTGTACAATGCGTGGAACTGGAGAAAGAGGGGCAGGTTTTAGCAGGGAACTATTTTGGTGTGACACTGTCGGGCAGGACAGCTCAGGAAAGTAAACTGCGCTAGGCTTTAGCACCCAAACTTTAGGACCTCTTTATATAACAGGGGTCTCTGAGCATGCTTCTCTTTCCTATAACTCGTCCTGCCCGCTGTGTGACTTATTGCTAATGAAACACCTGTAGTCTTTCTGTGGGATTGGCTCAGGCCCTGTTCTGCTAAGGTTGTAGTCCAGCAAATATCTGCTGTTAAGGGTGACACAAGCATATTGAGCCAGGTAAAATGTTTTAAATGCCAGGCTACCCCTTGCCCCTGCAATGGTTGTGCCATAAGGCTACACAGTCACTAGTATTACGAGTTATCATTTACACAGTATTAATGGTTACATGACTGGAAAAAGTAATATTTTCCATTGGTTTCTGGATTGTGAATGGCAGGAGATGAAGGAGCTGAACCAGCAAGAAGGAATTTTCGTGCACAGGTGGGGTCCCTTTTAAAAACTTGTACTGTAGAACTGATCAATGAAATTGTTTTTAATTGTTCACTTTATTCATATAATTTCATAAGCAAAGTTTTATGAATGAAACAACATTCATTCATAAAACCGGTTACCCCAATAACTGGCTAATTGAGTTTCACTTTCAATCCAATTGCTACTTAAATTGCTGAAACTTACACTGTTTCAACATTGTAATTTCTGCTCACTGTTTGTCATTCATTATACTTGTCTATATTGTAACTTCAGTTCACTGTTTGCTATTCCTTACATTTGTCCATATTGTAACTCAAACTCCATTTTAACTTGTACCAAACTCTATTTTAAAATGCTCACTTCATTTTGTAAAAGCTTGTTGCAACCTTCATTTTTGCAAAACCCTGCTGTAATCTTATTCGTTTAGTTTAGCTGTGTCAATGAGGTATGGATGGATGATGGAATCAACCTCCAGCCCCAGCCTGTCTGGATGAAATAAAGTGTAAACACCCAACCTCTGAAGATGCAGACAACAGCCCTGACAAAGGAAGAGGAGTCCACCCTCAAAAGAAAAGAACAAAAGTACAATTGAAGAAACATCAAAGCCAGGTGCTAGGCTGAAAGGCATGTCTGCAATTGACGGGTGATCAATCACACCGGACCCAGAGGCAGCGTGACACAGTAAGACCTATAGACATTGGTTTCAAACTAAAGCCTACAAAAAGGATAGGTGAGATGGAAGACTTTGAAGGGTAACATTCTGCTGCCAACATGCAAGGGCATCGGTGCATGCCCAACAGAGACCCAGCTCTTCCTTGTGCCCGGCTTTCCTGGACACTTAGCCGCCACAAGCTACGAACCCAAGCCACGAACTCAAGGTACATTCAGGACTGGTAACTATACAGCAGCTGCAGAACCTGTGTGTGTGTATGAACAAATGTGTGAATGAATGTGAAACTGAATGAAATGTTATAGCTGTAATTGACTGCCTACACTGATTCTTTTTGTATTCACAATAAATGTGACATTTTGTCTTATCCCCTTTAATAAGCTCCTGCTGGTTTTTATTTTATTGGTATAACAGTACCTCCATCTCCTCATGGCAACCTCTGTGCTGGAAATTTACTTGGTGACTATTATTAATTTGTATTGCTTAGACTCTGCTTGGTGGTCTATTATAATCTCAGTTCCGTATGACATTACCTGGTATGAGATACCCTATGACTGTGCGTGTGACTTCAGAATGACTTCACTCTTCACTTACACTGTTTTACACCATTGTAATTCCATTGACTTCCATAGTTACTCCTGATTCTACACTAGTGTCTGAGGAGAATCTGACCTGAAGGGTTAAGTCCTAATCCACTGAGGCAGATCAGAGACAATTCTTTGAAATGTTATCTGCCCATTTACCTGCTTCAGAAATCTGGCCCTTAGCAATATAAGATCCCTTCTTAAGATATTTGCCATGTAAGATGTGGTGTATGATAACTCCTCTTGAGATGGATAGCGCTCTTCATTTTAATGTGACAACATTTTATGACCTATTGTAATAAATATTTGACATGACATTTTCTTATTATGGAAAATCTTTCAGATAAACTTGAGGAATTTCACATATAACTTTCTTGAGAGGACATAACTCCTATTGAATTCAATGATTGGTGTTTGAAAAAAACCTGATATGAGTTTTTGACAGGTTGGGCAGCGTGCTTTTCCCCTCAGGTTCTTAAGTCCAGCAACCCAAAAGTCTCTTTCATGTGCCCGATCCTTCTCTGCACCCCACTCAGTTGCTGTCCTTGGTCAGTGTAGACCCAGAGTTCAGAGGTGCATCTGCAGAGTTCACGTCCCACCATGGGTGGAGAGGGGAATAAGGAGGCACCTTACTCACTTTGCTGCTCAAGTACTTGCTCGCTGCCCCTCTCTGGGAGGACCTGCTCCATGATTTTTCCATAGCCTCCTGTGATGCTTCTACTCACATCCTCCAAAGATCTTGCCAAGGTCCTCCAGCAAAACAAGAGAAGTGAGGACCGGTTATTTCTAATGTAAAAAAAAATTAGTCACAGAACAATTTGGAGACAGTTTTTAAGCATCACCCCCTGCAATAAGTGGAAACCCAGTCACACACATGCGTTTATTTAGTAGTTCTATCTGTTGTTTCTTGATGTTGCTGCCTGCGGAAATAGGTTCTAGCAATGGGTCTCACAATCCAATGGTACATATGTGCGGAGAGGGATTCCCAGAGGAAACTGTCTTTCTGCAAAAATGAGCTGTGTGAAGCTAGATATGCTCTAAATATTTTGTGAATCACTTAGATCACAATATTGTTGCATAAAATCACTGTGATATATAGAATCATAGAAATGTAGGGCTGGAAGGGAACTTGAAATCATCAAGTCCAGCCCCCTGCACAGGACTAAATAAACCTACACCATCTCTGGCAGGTATTTGGCCAACTTGTTTTTAAAAACCTCCAGTAATGGGGAGTCCACAGTCTTCTGGGGAAGCCTATTCCAATGTTTAACTACCTTACAGTTAAAGTTTTTCCTGCTATCTAACCTAAATCTCCCTTGCTGCAGATTAAGCCCATTACTTCTTGTCCTGCCTTTAGTGGACACAGAGAACAATTGATCACTGTCATTTTTATAAAAGCCCTTAACGTGTTGGAAGACTGTTATTGGTCCACTCTCTGTCTTCTTTTCTCAAGACTAAACATGCCTAGGTTTTTTTTACCTTTCCTCCTAGATCAGGTTTTCTAAACCTTTGATCATGTTTGTTGCTTTCCTCTGGACACTCTACAGTTTGTCCACATCGTTCCTAAAGTGTGGTGCCCAGAAATGGACACAGTACTCCAGCTGAGGCCTCACCAGTACCGAGTAGAGCAGGACAATGACGTATGTCTTACATACAACACTCCTGTTAATACACCGCAGAATGATACTAGCCTGTTCACAGCTGCACTTAGGGTCACTTTTCATTTTCTCATTGGCTTGTATTAATTTGGCTTGATTGTAAAATTGGAGATGTTTTATTCATGGTAACTAATATCCACATTGATTCAACACATTGAAATCAAATACAGTTTGATTTAGCATTTTTCATACAAACTAAGGCCCTGATCTTGCAAACATTTATGCACATGCTTAACTGTAAGCCTGCAAGTACTTGCATTGTCTATGAAATGGAACTCCTCATGTGATTTAAGTGAAGTACATGTATGTTTGCAGGATTGGAGCCTATACCCCTAAATACCTTACAAAGTTATCCAATATAAAGACAGAATTAGTTTTTTAGAGCCTGTGACATACTCAAGGTACAATCTGGATTGTTGAACAGCTGTGTCCCCTCAATACTCCAGCCTGGGGTACCTCTTAGACTTCTTTGATGTGAGAGCAACCACACACAGCCTCCAGCATATAACTCCCAGCTACACTGAGTGAGTGCTATGGCCTGCCACTCTTGAGTTACATTGCAGCAAGTTCCCAATCCCAGACTTTTCCCCAGAAATATACATCTTGTACTGCCCAACCTTCTCCAGGACAATACAAGCTCATATGTCATAGAAAATGATAAGCATGAATCCTGTTATCTCAAATGGAGGTTCCCAAACACTTCAATCCAAGCACACTGATAAACAATAAAACAAGTTTATTAACTACAGAAAGATAGATTTTAAGTGATTATAAGTAATGAGGCATAGAAGCCTGAATTAGTTACAAGAAAATAAGGTATTAGTTGTGTTTACTGTAACTTAACAAGCTAAGTGAATTCAAAGCAAAAGTCTTTCTCAGCACATGCTTTAGGAGTCTTACTGGCTGAACTTCTTTCAGACAGGATCCCTCCCTCAGTCCTAAACTGTTACGTGTTCCTCAGATGTTGTGGCTGCTGTGGGTAGAGAAAAAGGGAGGAATAAGTTGGGGCATCTGTCCCCCATTTTTATACTTTTCCCTCTTCTTTGAGAATCCTCTTCAGTTGGGGTTCAGGAGACAGTCTGTGGGAATGGGAACATCCAGCTGTTTCTTTGCCAAGATGTAAATTTCTTGCTCATACCCTTTTTTTTCTGCCAATGAATGGGCCCTCAACCAGGTGATAGTCCATTTGACTTCATTGACTGGCTGAGCTGTCAGTTTGCCTTTTGTCTCTGAGGAACTGGTTTGCCCAGATTTGGAATATGTCTTAGTAACATCATACAGCAGAATCCTATAACTTTACATACATACATACATACTTGCCACACATATTTTACCAGGACAATTATGATCAGCAAATTATGATTTTCAAAAGATACCTCACAAGGCGTACAAAATTTATCATAGTCTTGTAAAAGGAGTGAACATAGTGGTACAGACTGCCACAGAGCCATATACAAGAAAGAAAAATTTGTTTTCTGATGAGATTTTAAGTAAAATTAATGAGGCAGAAAACTATAGGAACATCATTCCAGATGGATTCACCATTGTTATACATATTACATTTTTATTATTAATTTACCGGTGTGTACCAGGCACGTTGTAGATGGGTATGAAGACAAGGGCCCTCCCTCAGACATTTATAGGGTGAAATCTTGGCCCCATGAAGTCCATGTGAGTTTTACCATTGACGTCAGTGGAGCCAGGATTTCATGCATAATCTAAAGTGACAAAATACAAAGGTCTGAAGGAAGAGGAGAGGCAGCCCTGGTTTTAGCTGTGGCATTGTGGCCAGATTAAATGCTCACTTCCATAATGTCACCTTCCAGCGAAATGGCTACCAGTGATAGAATGCTAATACAATTTGTAATGTAAAAGTTGCTTTCATCCATGAGTAAGAGAATGTGTTCTGGTGTCACTGGTAGGGAAGGAAAAGTTAAAGTGTGCCTTGCCTTTGCTCTCACTATAATACTGGTTAAAGCCAACATAACATTACAGTGTAAAATTGAAATGCTTGAAAATATGTCTAAGAGCTGTAATTTGAGAATAAGGGGCTTTGCAGAGGGTCTTACACATTCCAATAAATTCACTAGCACATAAACTGTTGAAAAAGATCTCTTGGCTAAATTATTATTATTTTTATTGAGGCTGTAAACCATGCTGTAGGTTAACTGTGACCTTCTAATCTATGTAAAGGATAGGGTAATCACTGCAAACAGCACAAAAAGAGGAAGAATAGGTTCATATTTTCCCACAATGTTGCCCCAGTCACACAGACTTGTTGGTGAAAATTGATATCTCTGAAGGCAGACTTTTCAGAGCTGGACGCTGACATGGCATTTCTGTTCCCAGACGAACTTTGTGTGATATGGAAAGAGCAAAAATCTATTTTGTATGATTTAAATGAGCACAGATATTTTCTAATATGTCATATTTATGCTTTGGGGGTGGCGAGTGAGATGAGCCTGGTTCTAATGAGGAGTTAACTAAGAGTTGTATTCTTTCAGGTTTTAATACCCAATTAGTCTATTGCCTTCCAGAATAATCATTTGGTTTTTTGTATGTACATTTTTCCTCTCCTTGTGAAATGAGTTTTCCTATAAACCCTTCCTAATGATAATTGATTTGTTGCACAAAGGACTCTACTTAAACTTCTCAAGTTAATATTTTTCTCTTATTCATTGGTTACAGAAGGGTGGATCCTCGGACTGTGTAATCAGTGAAGCTGTGCAGATATACACCAACTGAGAATCTGGCCTGAAACATGGTAATTCTGTCCATGGGTTATTTTTCCTCTCCCCATCTTTGTACATTTACCCCTAGGAGTTTCTTTTAGTTTAGAATGAGGATTTTATTGGCATGGAGGAAGACCACAATGACTTCTGTTGCAAAGACTGTTTTTGCTTCTATGGTGCAAAGACTCTCTCGCATCTTGTTGCACCTTCTAAATATTGTATCAGTCAACAGGTTAGGTGGTTTAAAATAACAAAACAAAGGCAACAATAACACACGTTTCCAACCCCACCCCTCTTCCTTTTTTCTAAGACTGGTTGTGCTGGTTGGTACTCCACAGCCAGTCCTGGCTTTGCCATTCTTCCTCTTCCTCCCCCTGACATCCTGCCACTGGGTTTTGTTCCTGAAATGGTCATCCATGCTGCCATGATGTACCAGGGATGTCTGCCCCGAGAAGTATTGCGCATACCTTCTGGCATGCAGCCATGACAATGAATGTATTTACCATGTCAGCTTGAGCCTCTGGCATTGCTGATTATGTGAAGGAGTTCTGCCTCTTTGTGAAATGCAAGGGGTTCATTTGCAAGAGCGCACTGTAAGCCCACGCCATCTGAGTGGGTTTGAAATGAATGCAGCCACACCCTTCTGGCCCTAATGAACACCCATGTCTGGCAGCACTGAAATTCCTCCATTAGAAAAGTCACTTTTTTCCCTGTGCTTGTTGACTTCACACCATTGTGTAACGACTTTTTTCCCTTGTCCAGCCCTGCATATTTTCTCCAGTGCCAGTCTGCAACCAGTGACTATGCTTCTGTTTTATTTCTACATTTTATTTTAAAAAACCACTCTTCTCTGAATGCTAGAAGTTGAGATATTTCACTGACTTCAGAGAATCAGCCTAATTTTAAAGAAGCTTCCTAATTCCAGCACTCCCATCACTAGCAGCAGCGGATATAATCATTCAGCATTGCTCTTTATCACCAAAATCTTTGCTGCAAATACAGCCACTTCATTTCTGCAAAACAAATTCTAATAGGCGGGAGATGCATGTATTTCTGATTCATACTGATATGAGTTTTTGACAGCTTGGACATACCGTGTCATTGCACTTGTGGTCACAGCTGTCATTCAAGCTACATTTATTTTTCACAGTAAGAAGAAACATTTTCTTGTGTGACAACAGAAATTAAGGTTGTGACCTTAAAGACAGGGTGTGACACTGGGACATAACCTCCTAAAATACAATTCTGCTCAGCATCATGACAACAAAATAGCTTAATAAAATTTTTAATTAGTGTTTTCATTTAATTTCATATCAGTAAAGATTCCCCCGACGTACACCTAGAAAAATTCCTGCTTTCCCTGGAACTGATTAGCTTTCTCGCTTAGCTTCTGGTCGGTTGGTTTTTCATGGTTCAAAAGCCTTGTAGTACTGCCAGCAAACTTGAAGCATTATCCCATTATCACTGGGGATCAATGTATAACTTTACCTCCAAAAATACTTTTAAAATGTCTGGTTTTCTTATGGTCACTCCTGTGCATACTCTTAATTATGGTCGTGACTAATTTTAACAAGTTAGCTGATACTAATTCCATATCCCTGTGTAATATCTTCCCCAGCTGATTTAGAAAATCAGAGGCATTTAACTGTAATTGTTTAGGTGGATTGTTTAAAGAGCCAGCACACAGCTACATGTGTATGAAATTACACATTCGCAAATTGAAACTGTTTCTTCCAGTTTATGGACTGTGCTGGAGACAGCTTGGATAGCCAGAATAAAAGAACATTATTCCTAAACTCAGCAGTTTAAATTCCCCAAAATATAAAATTAATGCACCTAGATTTGTCCTCTAACACTTAGTATTTCTATATCTACTTCAAATTACAGTGAGGTGAAAGCTGCAAAATTCTCATTTGAATCTTCCCAAAGTGATGGGATCTGGAATTGGGAGTCTGACCTATTGCAGAATTTGAGCTTTTGGGCTACCAGTTTCATAGCTGCGTCTGGACCTCTAACATATCAAAAATTCAAGCATCTTTGGATTTAGGGTTTTAGTTTAGCCCATACTTTGTTAAAAACAAAGTAGGAGGAGTCTCCAGTGATGTGTTTTATGATGTAAAGCATGGTGTATGAAGTGATTCATATCCTATTATGATGATCCTCTAGGGGAAGCCAAATGGTAACTTTTTACCAGGCAGACTATGGTAAAACAGTTTTGGGGTGTGTAATTAGTTAGGGAGAGGTAGCTGTGAGCTGGGAAATAGGCGAGATTATATATTCTCCAGCCCTTCTTGAGGAGTTCCCTACTGAAACATTCCTCCTGCCAACTTCTTAACTGTAATAAACTATAACACTTTTTGGAAACTGACTTTATTTGCAGAGGACTCTTCTGTGAGTCCTCCCAGTGTACGTTAAATGAGGGGTGGTGCCTCATCCCACTTCTTATACAGTGTAAAACAGGGAGACCATGTTGTTTAAAAACCCAACAAACCTTACTACAGCCAGAGCCCTGGCACAGAAGCACCTGCTTCCCCTAGAACTGGTGACAGGCAGTTCCAACCTGCAAGAGACCACTTTGTTTCAATTCCCCAGCCCCACCCTCAAACCCCCACCAACCTGCAGCCCAGCTACTGTGGGGAAGAGAAGCACATTACAATCCCCTACATGGAACTGATATAAAGTCCTTCATTCACACGTTGTCTTTTACTTCTCGTGATTACTGTATACCCTGTACCCATCTGTATCTTTCCTATTACAGAAGTTGTTCCTTTCAACTCTTGCTCCTCTCATTCATACTGGCTTGACAAAGGTGCCTCTTCCTAGCTTTTAAATCTAGGAAGGGAAGTGTGTTGACTTCACTAGGATAGATTTATTGTGAGAGGACCGAGTCTCTGCCGTTTGAGCTAGACTCTCAGGGTGAGAAGTATGAGAAGCTCATGCCATCTGTAGATTGGGCATAGTGTGGGACACGCACAGGTAGCTAGCTCCTGCTTAGCAAAAATACATGTAGGAATATCTTGGCCTTCTCTGGGCACTCCCATTTCCTCCTTCTGCCATGACCTCTTCAGTGTGTGGCATTTTTAAACCTCTTTCTAACCCTTGTTCATTCTGCTGCAGGATTTTTGACATTTTCTTATTTTTACTTTCTTTTCTTCTGCCCCGTGTTCTCCCTGAATCATTTTGTGAAGAGTGAAAGCCTCCTCACCCCTCCCAATCCTGTTCTCTCGTCCCAGCTCATTTTTATATGATTTGCCTCTTTTTTTTTTTTAACCTGCAGCAGCTGCTTTACAGGGCTCCTGCTGTGCAAATCGCCCTTCACAGAGAAGCTCTTCCTGTCAGTGACTGAGGAGAGGTGCCAGCAGCAGGTTGGGAGACTTTTAAAACCAATGAGTTGGCAAATCAGCAGGTACCTGTGAGATTCTGGATCCGCCCCTAGGATTAGTTCCTATCTTATATCAAAGGGTCCTTAGGATGATGTGGCCCACAGGCAGTGTTTCAGGTTGAAAAGGAAGCTCATAGTGTTTGGCTGCATCCATCCACTCATTTTTGTTTTGTTTTGTTTGAAATAGAATGACAACAGCAGTTTGCTCTGTTTTTGTTATTTTTACACAGAGCCATAAAGAGACCATCTACACAACAGCCTCAGAGAGAAGAAAATGCTTCTAGCAGTTAGCATTAGCTGTCACTTTTCTTCTCCAAAGAAAGAGCCATTTCACCCCATCTGCAGTTCAGAAGGTTGCAGAGGGTGTTAGATGATACTCCTAAAGCCAAAGGGAAAAGAGGGTTATGAGCTGTAAATACCAGCTCCTCTTCATCTAAGACATGGGTGGGGCTGAGGACAGGAATACTTTGGACAGAGCTTGTCCCCCATGTATCAGACAGAAGGTAGTGTTGTCCAGTGGTTAAGGCACTAGAGTGGGACTCAGGAGATTGGGTTCTATTCCCAGCTCTGTCCCTGATTTGCTGTGGGTCCTTGAACAGATTTAAATAAGTTCTTTCATTTAGCAAAGGTAAAGACACCAAGTCAAATCTTATGGCCTTTACTCAACCAAACACTCAGCTGAATTAATAAAGTTAGTGGGAGTTTAGACTGAGTAAAGGCCACAGGATTTGGTCCACTGTGAGCTTTTGACTTGAGTGGTTTAAAACATTGCGTGCTCCAAACTTCCAAACAGCTGTAAAATGCAGGAAATACAAGTAGCCATGGTCTGAAGTTTTCCCCATCTGTTCCCAATATTTAATAATTTGCTGTCTTCTCTGAGCATGTTAAATGTATTTATAAATCTAAAAAATATGTTTTATTTTATGTAATGACCTTACAGTCATAATAACCTCTTTGCTCCAAATTGCTCTGGGCACCCTGTTCTACCATGTGCAGGGTACTAATTTTTCCTTAGGAATTTATGCCTAAATTACACATTTTAAAAGCAATATTTGACTTATAGTTCTGCGTGCTTGTATTCTTGTGCAAAACTTCTGTACAGTAGATTATCTCTTCTGACTGCACAGAGTTCAGCCAAAAATATGTGTGAAACATGCCTCTGCACACACCCTATGTGTGAATTTTTGACTAAGCACAAGAGAGAAAAAGCTTCAAGAAATGTAAGTGCATGGGTATTCAATATGTTTTACAAGTGGTAAAGAATAGTCTTACCTGCTGCATAAGCAAATCCCCTCAAAAGATTTATCTCAAATCTCACTAGGTATCTTAGGTACTTACAGGCCCCATCACCCTAGAATCTAAGTACCTCACAATCTTTTTATCATCACAACATTCCTGAGAGGATAGGAAGTTCTTCCTCCCATTTTCCTGATAGGGGAATTTAGGAACAGAGAGACTAAGTGACTTGCCCATGCTCACACAAGATGTTTGTGGTAGTGCGGGGAATAAACCTTGCTCTCCCACAACGAAGGCTAACGCACTGGACAATCCATGCCCTCTAGACACAGCTATGTTCACCTGTGAGAAACACTGGCTGACATCCTGGCCTCATGGAAGTCACTGGGAATTTTGCCACTGATTTCAGTGAGGTCAGAATTGCACCCTTAGTTGTCTTTTTTCAAATATTGCAGAGTGTATCTGTTTGAATGTAGGACCACAGAAGTGAATAGTGGGGAAAATATATTGTCCATTCTCCTGCAAGTGCAAAATAAGTATACCCAAATATTGCATTGACAGAAAATGATCTTAAACAAATTATGCACTCATGCAATGCATACAACCTCAACTGATGTCTGTAGTAGTTCCATATGCAGACGATGCACAGTGGAGATCTACCCTGTGTAGAACAGAGGGAAATGTTACCCTGAGGATGCGCTGATCTTTCTGTGCCTCACAGCTCTGTTTTATTGCAATGTAATCTTAAAACAACCTGATTTTCTTTTTTAAATGACTGTAACTTTTAAGACTGTTTAGATTTAATGTTTACAATTTGAAATAAAGAATATACTATAGGACTACATCATACCCATTTGTAAGTGGATGCAGCTTCATTGAAGTTAATGGAATTATGCCTGTTTAGGCAAGGGCTAAAACTGGCCCATTACCAGTTGTTTTCCCTTTAAAGATACGTATCATTCAGGAAAGGTAAGATTTTTTTTTGTTTAATTTGGAGATGACTTTTGTAATAACTTCATTAAAATGTATTGATATTGTTTGATTTTTCATATTTTTGGCTCCTAGACAATTGAAGGCAGATGTGAGGGGCTGGGTAGATGAGTGGGAGGAGGATGAGGTAATTAGGTTCCTATTGGTTTTTAATCCTCATTTGCCTAATACCCATCATGATGACTTTGTACACTGACCAGCTAAAATTCATAATGGTTATAAAATCTCCTCATTTTACTGTAAACATTTTTTAATGTTTCTAGGTGGCTATTGTCATGCTGTCTGGAACAACTCACAATCATTGGTGCCTACCTCAGGGAAGACTGTCAAAAACTGAGTTGATCCCCCAAACTGGTGATATGTTCTAAAATTAGCTTTCAACAACCCACTAACAAATATGATCTCCTGGATTGCTATAACAGTCTTACTATGGAGTCACAGAGTCCCCTTAGGCTCTTCAGTATATATTGCCACCCAGGCAAGCTGCACTTAGTGATAATTGGTCACCTATACCAGCGGCTCTCAAACTTCATTGCACTGCAACCCCCTTCTGACAATAAAATTACTACATGATCCCAGGTGGAGGGAGGGGGGCTGGAGTCTGAGCCCTGCCGCCCCGGGTCGGGGGAGGGAGGGCTGGAGCCCGAGCCCTGCCACTCTGTGTGGGGGTGGAGCTTGGGCTTCAGCTTCAGCCCTGGGTTCCAGCAAGTCTAATGCTGACCCTGGTGACCCCATTAAAATGCAGTTTGAGAACTGCTGACCTATACCAAATATCACAAAATATTCAGGTTACTTCCAGCCCCAAGGGATCATTCACATACCTCAGCTCAGTTTGTAACTCAGATCTCACACCAAAGACAATGCTTGTAGCCAATCCTGTAATAAACTAACTAAAGGTTTATTAACTAGGTAAAAGAAACAAGAGTTATTACAAGTTAAAGCAAGGAAGCACATACACACAAGTGAGTTACCAAAGTTCCTAAAGACGACAGAGATGTAGTAATGTATCTCTGGCCCTGTGAGAGTTCAAGTGGCAAAGACATGAAAGGTTTTCTTGTTAGGAATATAATTAATGTCAGTCAACATGGTTTTATGGAAAATGGCTCCTGTCAAACAAAATTGATTTCATTCTTTAAAGAAAGCACAAGTTTAGTTGATAAACGTTACCTCATAGCTGTAATATACTTAGACTTTTGTAAGGCATTTGACTTCGTACTGCGCAGCATTTTGATTAAAAATTTAGCACAATACCATAAAAATAAAGCACATTACGTAGAATAAGAACTGACAGATCTCAAGAAGAAGTTGTCAGTGGGGAACGCTCACTGAATGGGGGTGTTTCCAGTGGAGTTTGGCAGCGATCAGGAGTAGGCTCAACATTATTCAACATTTTTGTCAATCTAAAAGTAAATATACAATCATTGACCATAAAATTTGCAGATGACATACAGATTGGCAGAATGGTAAATAATGAGGGCAGCCACACAGAGCGATCTGGATTGCTTGTTAAGCTGGGCCCATTCAAACAAAATGCCAAATGGAAAGTTGTATATCTAGGAACAAGGAATGCGGGCCATCCCTGCATAATGGGGGGACTATATCCTGGAAAGCAATGACTCTGACAAAGATTTAAGCATCATCGTGGACAAGCACCTCAATATGAGCCACGAGTGTGATTCTGTGGCAAGAAGGGCTAATGTGATCTCTGGATGTATAAAAGGAAGTAGTGAGTAGGAGTAGGGAGATGCTTATACCTTTCTATATGGCATTAGCAAGGCTGATACTGAAATACTGCATATAGCTCTGGGGTCCCCATTTTTAAGAAGTTGAAAAATTGGGGAGGGTGCAGAAAAGAGCCACAAAAATTATTTGGGGGCAGAAAATGCCTTACAATGAGAGATTTAAAAGAGCTCAACCTGGTTAGTGTGTCAAAAAGCATATTGAGAAGTGACGTGATTACAGTGTGTAAGTACCTTCACAAGAAGAAAATACGAGGTATCAATGGGCTCGTTAATCTGACTGAGAAACGCACAAGAACCAATTGTTAAAAGCTGCAACTAGACTAATTCAAATTAGAAATAAGGCTCAATGTTTTAATAGTGAGGGTGATTAATCATTGAAACAAACTCCATCTCCTGATGTCTTTAAATCAAGACCTGATGTCTTTTTGGAAGCTTATGCATAAGCCCAATACAACTTATGTTTCAGTCAGCCACAAGTTATTGGACTCAGTACTGGGGAAACTGGATGAAATGTAATGCCCTGTGATGTAAAGGAGGTCAGACTAGATGATCTAATCGTGCTTTCTGGTCTTATCTCTATGAATCCCCTGCTGTGTTTGCAATAGGTTGGCATGGAAAGCCACTTTGGTGGCAGTGCAGGGACAGGACTGGGAGGGGTTATGAGTCTGCATTTATGTGGATTCAGTGGTCCTAGTACTCTGTACAACTGATGCAGAAGGTCATGGACATTGGGTGGAGGTGGTGAGGGGAAGTTTGGCCGAGTGTATGTGTGTGGGGATTCCATCTCTCCATTAGGAAAAGGAGTACTTGTGGCACCTTAGAGACTAACCAATTTGAGCATATGCTTTTGTGAGCTACAGCTCACTTCATCGGATGCATGAGCTGTAGCTCACAAAAGCTTATGTTCAGATAAATTGGTTAGTCTCTAAGGTGCCACAAGTACTCCTTTTCTTTTTGCGAATACAGACTAACACGGCTGTTACTCTGAAACATCTCCCCATTCTCCCTGAACTTCTTGGGCTTTATGTTGGGGGAATGAATTTCATCCTTTATTTCTATGCAACGTTAAACAAAGCTTCATTACATTGGGCTTCTGTAACATATAGGTCTGGCTAGAAATGTTTAAAACAGAATAAAAGTTAAACTAAATGAAACATTGAAGAGGCAAAGTGCTCTATGTGTGCTAAATGTTAAGCTACAGTAACACATTGTTAAGTACCTAAGACCAATGCATTGAAGGGGCCACAGCACCACCCAAGCCATAATGTGATGTGACATGGTAAATCCTACAGGCTGTCTACTCTGGGACACTCAGGAAAGTTAATCTGAATTAACTAAAACTGAATTTAAAGTGGATTAGTTAAACTGCATTAAACCCCTGTATGGACACTCATTCCACACAAGAGTTTAATGTGGTTTGACTAATCCACTTTAAATTCATTCTTTTAGTTAATTCAGATTAATTTTCCTGAGTGTCCCCATGTAGAAAAACCCTAAATTATCTCAAGATATCCAACTAATAGCCATCAAATGTAACTTTTCACAAGAATAACCATTTCAATGACACTGCTATTATAAACTCTTCTGGCTAATATTTGACTTGAAATATCAGTCTTTGTGATATTGTATGTGGAATCTCTGGTACTGACTTACAAGCATTCTTATCCTTTTACATGAAAATACTAATTTATTATTTTATTTCTTTAAATTTATACAACAAAAAAAGGTGTGTCCCAGCTACTCTGGGTGCCTTTGAAATGATTTAAAATACAACAATAAGAAAATCAGCCCCAACCCCCTAGAAAAACACTAGCACCTTTCGCTTTTCATTTCCACTGCATCAATTCCTTTGTTCAACAATTCCTTTGTTCACAATTTTAAGTCAATAGTCTTAGAATTTTTCTCATAGATGTTACTGAAGGTACTGTTCTGTATTTTACCTGAATGAAGAAAAATGCAAATGTACTGGATTAGGAGTCAGGAGACCTGGGATCTATTATCAACTCTGTCACAGACTTACTGTGTGACCTTGCCCAAGGTCATTCAACTGCTTTGTGTTTCAGATCCCCTACCTATGAAAAGGGAATAATAATTAGAAGCAACTAGGAAAAAAATCCAAACTTTTTTTTCCTATTTCAAAGTTACGTTTTTAACAAAAAAATAATTTAAAACTCCAAATTTTGAAAAATTCAGGCATCTCTAAAAAGAATACTTATTTGCCTTTGTAAAGTGTTCGAGATAGTTCAGTGAAAAGGGCTATGTAAATTCAAAGAGTTGCTAATTACCTTATGAAAATGAAAAAGGGAGTTACATCGCTAAGGCCTGGTCTATACTAGAAAATTAAGTTGGCTTAACTACATCACTCAGAGGTCAGAAAAATCCAAGGTTAAGTCAACCTAACCCCCAGAGTAGACAACGCTAGGTTGACCGAAGAGTTCTTCTGTCAACCTAGCTACTACCTCTTGGAGAAGTGGATTACCGACACCAGTAGGAGAATCCCTCCCGTCAGTGTAGACGCTTCCTATGCCAAAGTGTTGCAGTAGTGCAGCTGTGCCGCTCTAGCATGTCAGTTGTGGACAAGCCATAAACTGACTACTGAGTATCAACATACACAATGCATAGAAGCATCAAGAGGACCATTCCAGGGTCCCACATGGAAATTCACATTAATTGAGACCTTTTATTATTTAATTTTCTAGCTACTTCCTGCCTTTTTCTAATTTTCCTTGTTTGTTTGGTTCTTTTTAGACTTTATTCCCTATTTTTTCCAATGCACGTTTTCCTTTTACACTCAATTTCGTTAACTTCTAATTCTTTGACCCTGTTTCATTATTCTCTCCTTTCTTTTAATTTTTGTACTTTGCTTCCTCCTGTGCAATTCCAACTCTGTTATTTCTTACCTTTTATAACTATCTTAGGGTCACTTTTTAATGCCTTCTTTATGTGTTAGTTTTTTCTGTATATCCTAACTCACTTGCTTTCACTTTTCCTTTAATCTATTTTTTCCTGAGTTTCCTTCTTTGTCTCCTCCCCACACCTTCCCATATTCTTTTTCTTTTCTGCTGGATGCTGCTGTACTGGGAGAACAGCTGTGCCCTTGATTTTTCATGATAAAACTGCAGAGGACAGAAAATGCTGATGGATTGAATCGGGAATATCAAAAACCCAGGGTATACTTTTAAATCTGAATCCACTAATCCACAAGAGTTCTGAGATTCTAATTCCAAAGCAGCTATCTCAGCATCACTGTTAACAGGCATTAATTGTTGGTTTTGTTTTCTTTTTGGAAAGTGAGCTAGTTCCAAGTTTTGTTTAGCGTTGCAATCTGTAAACAATAGAATCACTGAATTGTGTAGAGGCAAGAATTCAGGAGCATAATATGAGGTCAGCCTGTCAACATCCAAAAACACTTAGCTGTCTATCTGATTGCTTGACAGGCTTAACATGCTTAGCAAGCCAATCCAGTAGTCAGCCTCCTCTCATTCTTCTGAGAATGAGATTATTACTATTGCTGTGCCCCTGGTTCATTTTCAGCTTCTGTTCTCTCTGGATCTACTGTGGTCAGTTTTGCCGTGTAGGTATGGAAATTAAGCACATGGTTTTCATGAAACAGAGTCAGTGTCCTCCTGACATGCCCTGCAATATTTTGTTGAATCAAGCTAAGTTGTATTTCAAACTAAGTTAGGTGTTTAAACTTCTGTCTATTAGAGACAGGTGCAAAACAAGACCCTTATTTTGTCTGCAAAAGTAGAATGGAAAAGATACGAGAACTGTCAGTTGTGTAGTAGTTTAGCGTTTTTGAAATCCTGGACAGGACCCAAAAATACATAGGATCACAAATCTCAAAGTGATGAATAGTTCTTAAAAAGTTAGCTGTGTGGTTTTTGGGGTTTTTTTAACCCCAAAGGTTTGGTTCCAGTTTTGGGCAGAGACTTGAGTTGGTTCTTATTTCATTCAAACTGGTTTGCCTTTCCCTGATAGAGTCCAATCCTGAGTTCTGAGCACCTCTTGTCAGCTAACTACTAATGCCCTCAATCCTCGTTGACTTCACTGAGATTTGTAGACTTGGATCCATAGGTTCTGTCACATTGTTGTCTTGTTTCCTGGATCCATCCCCACTGGTTACTAGAATTGCATGAAATAGTCAATCCAGAATTCAAAACACTAAAAATCTGCCCAGGTTTGAGCTTGTGATAGAGTGTTCTTTTGCAAGTTTTTTTTGCACCCGTGCAAGTTTTGTTGAAATTGTGCATGGGATTTTCTTGCCCCATCTCAGGATGTCAATACAACTCTCATGGTGCATCTTTGAATTACAATGGGTTAGCTGGGACGTATTGCATGGTATTTCTTCTGCTTTACTGATTGGCTAAACTTACTGAATATGGTGAGGAAGGTTGGCAGAAGCCATCCTTCTGTTCTTCAGTGGGGAAGAGTTGCTGTCTGATCCCGCAAGAAAAACCTGTGTGTATCTGTTATTTATGCTTTTCATGAAGTCGCACAGTTATTATCAGTGTCATCATTTTACAAGGAGAACACACCTTGAGAATTTGTTCTGTGGTGGCCTCAGAGGCATGGGCTAAGTTCACCTATGGTGTTAATTGGTGTTTCTGCCCAGTGAAGCTAATGGCCATAGAAACTGCCTCTGCTGTCTGTCTGTTTATGGAGATCTACACTCCCCTAGCCTACTTGCCCAGTTTAATACCTTCCCTCAACCTGCCTGGAAAAATAAATGTGTTTCCAGTATCTGAGATTCTGTAGAAGCTTTCTATTTATAATTAGTATAAAGGAGAAATAGCCCCAGGAGAAAGATCAGCGTTCTCTTCTGTTCAGGCATCAGCGTTACTCTCCCCTTAATGAAGAGAGTCAGGAACAGCAGCAGCAGAAAAGGCATTTCTTCAAGATGAGTCCCACATTACCACAGAGTCATATTTCCTCCTGCAGCGGCCACCCCTCAGCCAGGCTGTTCTGCCTGCAGACTTAAGAGAGCTGTTGCTGAAAAGTGCAGGTCTAAGTCAATGTGGAGGACTGTGAGATCAGCAAAGCATTTGGAAGAGCCGGGGGCTGAAGCGCAGGTTGTCCACAGAAAGCATGATGTTGCTACGACCTTTTGATACATCAATTCAACTGGAAAACGAAGGGCATACCGCTGTCAAGGCCATTAGTGATGGAAGGAGCAAGAAGGTGGGGATGAGGCGAGGTAACAAAAAGTTCTGTCTCGGAGGAGCTGAACCAATTGTTAGATTTTTTTCAGATTGTCCTTGTCAAGGCAGATTCCCCACTCTGGCACTTCGAGTGCAGAAGGTGGGCACCCTCAAGGACCCTAAAACTTAATACTGGCCACTCCAGGCTTGCATTAAACTCCCAAGGTTACAGTTTTTCTCTGGCCTTGGATGGGTAGATGCTGCCACCACCCAAGTACAGAACCCCTTTGAGAGACCAGGAAGGTGCACTTGGGAATTTCTTCCTGTGGGGTACCCTCAAGCCCTTTAAGCCTCCCTCTGGGGAAGAGCTGAGAAAACAAACAAACAAACAAAAGGAAATCAGCTGTTGCCGCCAGCTAACTAAACAACATGTACACAAACCTGTTAAGACACAAAAATCCAATTCTGTTCTTAAAAAAGGTAAATTTTATTTAAAAAAAAGAAAGGAAAGAAAATTCATTTGGGAACTCAGCTATTTTTAAAGAGCAATTACAAGGATTAAGCACAAAGAATAGTTTTCTTGAGGTCCAGCTTAAAAATTACAAGCAAAACAAAAGCACTGGGGTTAGCATAGAGGAATCCACAAGCCATAAAGAAATAAAAGGGATAAACCTAATTGTGTCTTCCTAGACATTTCCTGATCTACTTACATCTCTGGGGTTTCAAATGAGTGGTTTCTGGGTATGATAACTGATGATTTTTCATATCTGACCCCAAGCTTCTTACAGCATCACTGCTCTGATCCCCTCTTCCCTGGGAGAACAAACAGACAGACAAAGGGGAAGCTTTTTCTCAATTTAAAAAAGTTCTAGCCTTTCCATTGGCTCTTTTGGTCAGGTGCCCACTCATTTCCTTTGCCTATGCATAGCAGTGAGACTTTTTAACCCTTTACAGGTAAAGCAAGTAGAGAACAGCTACAAAAAGGGATTTTATAACTGGCTGGCTGGGTGTCTATAAAAGGGAGGCCCCCGCCCCCTTCATTTATCACAGCCCTTATGGAGAAAATGTTTGGAGCTAGTCTTGTTCAACTAAAAGTACCTCTTTATGGGACACCAGTTTCATCATTTTTAAAAGGGAAAACACATCATGTAAGTAGGGGACATTTATTGGGTGAGACTTCAAGATGAACCAGGGTAACCTCTAGCCCTGGGAGTAGTCTCTAACTAGCATCTGCCATTCAGCCTCCCCCAGCTCAGCATATTATGTCCCTAAACCATTCCCTTATTTTCATTCAGCCATTGCTTCAGTTAAAGAGAGAGAGAGAGCAACCGAGAACTAGATATTTCCACCTGATGATGGTACGATTCTGCAGAATCTCCCTTATCAATCCTCTCCTTTGTGCATAACTGCTCCCTTCGAGTAGGACTTTGGGGTAAAATGTTGATAACTTTTCAGATGAGCAACCAGGGTTGGCAACCTTTCTTCTTTGCTTTCCCCTATGCTTCTAAGCTGGGTTGAGACCTCTGATTTAATGCAGGGAGCAACCTGGGAAGCAAAAACATAGAGAAGATGTTTGCAAAGCAACCTAGAAACAGCAAACTAGACAAGTCATTCTTTCAGAAAGCCAGTTGCCCCCCTCAGTCCTGAGATTAAAACCTAGCCATCTATTTAGAAGTTTATCTCAGTACACTCACAACTTTGACCATTTAGGCTTGATTGGATTTATCCCTGGCACACCCACCTCATCCCAAGGTGTGTGACCAGGGACACATAAGTGATTTAGGGCCCAATCCAGGGATGTGTTGATTGCTTTCAGTTCTTGCAGGTTCGGGGCCTTACTTCTTAAACTAAGAAACATTTATATTAATGGCTTGGTCCTGTGGCCTTTACTCATGCAAAATACGCACTAAAGTCAATGACAGTTTACCTTTTGCAGATCCTGAAAAGGTAACGTATGGTGTCCAGCTATGCAACAGAGAAGTGCAAAGGTCTACTGCAGGATCTAGGTTCAAGTTTTAGCATTGTTGTTTCATAAATACTTGGCTAAATACGTTTCAGCATCTGTAGTATGGGGTGGGGGCAGAGAAAGAGAAAGTGAATACTATTACACAAAGCAATGAGACTCTTAACATCTTCCATAGACAGTCTCGCTAGACTGCTATTTGGGAGTTTACCTAGATGCAGTTTCTTGATAGAAGTATTTTCTACTGATTATTGTCCTGTTTTTTTGTTTCTTTTGTAAAAGTCCCTCCTTGCCCCCCTCCCCCCCACCCCCCCACCGCCCCCCCGGCCATTGCCTTTGTGCCTAGTATTTCCCACACTTTATTTCCTAAAAGACTAGCAGGTTTGACGATGCATTGTGATTTCTTTTCTACGGGGCTTTATGAAGGAAGCTGGAGGCAGCTCTCATTAGTCTCACTGACATCTTTTATCACTTATCAGAGGAACAAGCAAACGGAGAGCAATTCCTTTGATCATGGCAAAAGTAGAAAGAGTATTAAAAACCCTATGAAGATTTGCTAAGTAGAAAGTGGAAAAGGCAGTCTGTGGGCATGTTTCAAAGAAGTAACATGATATAAAGTTGCCAGATTTGCTTGTATGTATTAAAGAATTGTTAATGATGCTACATTCTACATGCATCCTTAGATATTTTTTTTTTAAACAGGCAAAGAAGCTCTTAGGTAGAAAGGATGGATTAGATCAATTGGAAAATATCTTTAAAAGGTGAGCTGAGTCGGAGAGGAATTCTGTGAGGCAGTGACAATTGTTGAAAATAAAAATAAGGTTGTAGCAGTCGCACAATGGATTGGGGCAAAAAAGTGGCTCTCATGGGAGAATGTTCAAGAATCTGTTAAGGAGGCATTCGGTGTTGGTAATAGTTATTGGATGTTAGTGAAAATTGTTGATAGAAATTTGAAAGCTTGTAGTTTTCCATGTATGACTCCCTGCCCCATTAACTGCCCATTCTGACTTCAAAGTGCCATTTCTTCTTCCGTGTTTAGGAAGATAAGAGTTGTCTCACAGGATCAGACCACAGGTTCAGCTGACATGCTGCCTGCAGAGCTGGCTTCTCGTCATATACCTTGCCAAAATGTGCAATACAGGCATGACCCCTGCAAAAGGAAGGAGAATAAAGGGGACATACCTCTTCCTCCACAGCTTTGTGAACACCCTGGCACCTTTAGTATAGCTGCACACTTGTCCATTTTTAGTCTTGCACCCCACCTGTGCTTTTGAGTGGTAGCGTCTTTGTGTAATGCTCACAAAATCCCTTCCTGACCAAAGGATCACCTTGCACCCTGAAGCATGAGGTTTCATTCCCTTTATCTCAGTTTGCATAGCTACAAAGGCCACAATTATGCAGGTATTTTCTTACAACGCAGACACCGTGCCAGCTTAATCCCTGTAGTATTCTTTATTACTGTAGCTAATTTTAAATGGTGTTGAATTTGATTCAGCTGCTGTGCATTTCTGTGGCACCTTTTATGCAAGTATCCCCAGAGCACTTTCTGATCAAGCTAAAATTAGCACTGAACTACAAACAAATTCCTAAAAGAGTCATTTAAAAAAAAAAAAGCTAAATATGGGCTATTAATGCATGTGTCTAGTTAGAAGTTACAACAGGCAGAGGGCCAACTACAGCTCTGTTACATTGGAGGAACTGACAGGAGAGACTGAACCAGTTGGCCCTTACGCGAACAGACTTTGAGATTGAACCTATTGTGATGGCAAGGAGCTGTTATGTATTAATCTAAGACTACTGATATGTAATGAGCAAGGTGAGGTCAAGTTTCAGTACAGTTATGGTGGGTTATTGGAATGTCTTGTATGCATGTGCTCGGTGACCCACTTGACATGTGTAGATCATGTATTCAACTGGCTTCCACAATGCCAGGATGAGCTACAGTCATAGCATATTAGGAAGGGCAGATTCATATGTTACCATTGTGACTCTGACAGGCCAGATGCTGGCCCATGCCAAGGCCCCTAAGCTTCAATGAACACTGACCAATGCATAGCTGAAAACCAGTCTGGCTCACCTGTGTGTTCTCATTGTTAAAACAGGTTTCAGAGTAACAGCCGTGTTAGTCTGTATTCGCAAAAAGAAAAGGAGTCCTTGTGGCAACTTAGAGACTAACCAATTTATTTGAGCATGAGCTCAAATCTGATGAATCTGATGAAGTGAGCTGTAGCTCACGAAAGCTCATGCTCAAATAAATTGGTTAGTCTCTAAGGTGCCACAAGGACTCCTTTTCTTTTTATTGTTAAAACAGTTGTTAAGTTTATAAGAATTTGCTTAGTGTTTGCATTTTTTGAACTGCTTCTGAGTTGCTGCATGCATCAATCTCACTTATAATATCTGCATCCCAGGTTATAAGGTAATAGCTAAGTGTTTGCTATGAAACTGGAAATAGTCAAGGAGTGTGAAATGCTAGTTTACCACAAGAGGTGTCATCTCCTGCTCAACAAAAGAAGACATATAGACACCAAACGAACCATTGTGGAACATCAGTGAACAAGACTTTGTTGATTGCTGCCCCTACACCTATAAGAGAGGATATACACAAACTCTTGTCCCATCACAGTTTGAACTTTGGGGGAAGGGGAAAAAAAATCCCTGACCAGAAGGAACTGTATCACTTTGCTGTTGGGAATTTGGAGAGGGCAATATTTCTAAACATAAGCAAGGGATACCCAAGCTGTTTAGCTTGGGTTAGCTCTTAAGGACATAGAGCTTCACACATTACAGCAGCTTCTGTTGCTTTTTGGAACCTAAGACTAAACTGATAGTGTGTGTTTGTGTGTTTACCTGCATTAACCTTGTAAATAACCTATTTCTTTTTCCTAGTTAATAAATTTTCAGTTAGCTTATTACAGTATTGGCTACAAATGTTACCTTTGGTGAGATAGCTAAGGTACAATTGACTGGAGTAAGTGACTGGTCCTTTGGGAGTGGGAGTAACCTGAATATTATGATTTTTGGTGTAAGGGACCATCTATCACAAAGCCAGGCTTGCCTGGGTGGCAAGATAGCTGGAGTTCCCAAGAAGGCTGTCTGTGACTCCATGTTAAGGCTGTTATAATGCTTAAGGAGTTCACAGCGGATACTTGGGTTGGCAAAGTCTAATTATAGAACACACAACCAGTTTGGGCTTTGTGCCCTGGTTTGTAACGGTCTGCCCTAAGGTTAGCATCCACGTTTGAGAACCACTCCAGACAGCGTGACAACTATGTATAGCCTGAACCACACGTTTATTTACTGTAAATTTATACAAAACATAAAAAGCCCTTTCTAAGGCTGTAGGTTTTTGTCAAATATTAAAGATACGAATGCAGCAGCTTTCCCAAAAACATAGTGACATTAGACAGGACAGGCTTGAAGTCCAGGAGATGTAAGTCTGAGCAATATGTTTTAGCAGAATTCTTGTTAAAGTTCTTTAGTATGAAGAAAAATGTGAGTGGAACAAGAACAAAACAGAGATTACCTGGGCTGTAGCAATGGGAAAAGTAAACTCTGGCAGAATTGTTTATTATAGTGCAAAAAAAAATAAAAATGCTGGCCATATATATGTGTTACATTACCTACCAGCTTCTGGATAGACTCTACTATGGTCTGATCCAAAGCCTTTTGAGTTCAGTGGAAAGACTCTTATTGACTTCAGTGGACTTTGGATTTGGCCTCTGATAAGCCGTGCTCCATGCTGCTAGACATAATTACAGGGCATTCATTCTTGCTGATTTATCAAATGAGTGAATGCAGAGAAGAATCAATGTACAGCAGTTATTTCAAGTTGTACAGTAGATAGTGTGGTTTTGCTGGCATGACAGTGATAATTCTCCCTGTAACACCTAAATGGGGATACTGAGCATTTGAAATGTGACTATTATTGAAGCAACTGGGCCCAAACCAGAAACCTGAAAAAATGGAGAATTACCTGGGCCACAGTCTGGTCAACACATCCTGAAAATCAGCAGTGAACAGAGCTGGAAACCCAGTAAGATGTAAGTCAAGATGCTGCAGTTGGGGGAACAATGCATTAGATGCGAACCAACCTAACTCAGGTGACCATTGCTGGTGCTCACAAATACACTCTCTGCTGTGGCCAAGGCTGGAGCCAGATGGAAACTTTTTTTTCAGAGTAAATTTATTTTCCATTGTGGTGCTGCAGCTGTTTTTACCACCATGTTATTGAGCATCGCCAGACAGGGCAGCATTAGGCATAATCTAAATAGACAACCGCCTAACGGCACCATCTCTCACAGGAATGGTATTGGAACTGCCCTGATTGTTCACCACCAGCACCATCCTGATCCACTTCTGGGCCTGCAGCATTCCAGCCCCACACGACCTCTTGTGATTTTGTCTCTGTTCACTGGTGTTCAGTGGGTGCCTTTGGTTTTAGGTGCTGTCCCAAATCCTCTGCATCTCCTGCAGCCAGTGCAAAGCTTTCTGGTACATCTTTGGGAATTAAGGTAACCTGCAGCCCTGGGTGAATTGTGAGCATTGGTGATAGAAACAGGGCCCTGCATCCTAAAGCATGAGCCTCTAATGACTGAGCTAAAAGACTCAGCTCTGTTAGTTAATGTTCTGGCAGGTTCATACGCCTGGCCCAGGCACCACTAAAAGGGAATGGAGCCCCACACTGAGTGGGCGTGGGTTACATAAAGATACCCCGGCACTGGCAGCAGAAATGGTGTGTCCTTTCAGAGGAAGATGTAACACTGAAGAGAAAGGCTCTGTTCTATTGTGTTATACCTTTTGGTTAGGGTGACCATACGTCCCGTTTGGTGGGGATGGTCACTTTTGTAAGCCCTGTCCCAGCTGTCCCGACTTCTTTGACAAAAGTGAGCATTTAACCGTTTGCTCTTGCCAGTAAGGCAAGAGCAAACGGGACAAATGCCCAGTTTTGTCAAAAAAGTGCGGGGGCAAGCGGAGATGCCAGCCCAGTGCAGGCGGGAGGCTGGACTGGATGGGACAGGAAGAAGGGTTCCAGTGTGTGTGTGTGTGGGGCGGGGGACAACGGCAGGGTTACAGCGACTAGCGATAGCCTCGAATGGGGGGGCCAACAGGGTTCGAGTGACCAGTGACAACCTCAAGCAGGGGGCTGGCAGGGTTTGAGTGACCAGTGATAGTCTGGGGGAGGCATCTCGGGCGAGCAGCTGGGGCCAGCCCTACAGTAGGGGGTCCTGGGGCGAGCAACTGGGGCTAGACCTGGGGAGCCGGGGGAGACCCTTTGGACAGCCTGCTCGGTGTCCTGTTTTCCCTTTGGGAAATATGGTCACCCTACTTTTGGTGCACTGGAAATCTAGATTTATTTTAAATGTTTTTTGAGTTACCATTTAAATGGGCTCTTCTGAACTTCTGCACAGGTACACTATAGATTTAGGTTACAGAAAATGTGTTGATTTCATAGCTATTTTCAGGACCAGTTCACACAAATTTGGGCCACTCTATGTATCCACAGATGTGTCCAGCTACAAAGCCTAAGATCCAGTGTGTGAACTGTCCGAAGCTTCAATTCAATTGCTAAGGTGGAAAGAGAAGGGGGAGGCATTTACAAAAGGGGTAGCAAAATAGTGGCTGTAGGTTTGTGTAAAAGGTGGATGGGCTTGTGGATCAATTCCTACCTCTGGCACACACTTTAGGTAACCTTGATCTAGTCACTTAATGTCTCAGTTCCCAATCTTCTTCTTGTATGTGGTATTTATTTCTCCCTTGTCTAATCTCTGCTCTATTGTATCTTTACCCTCTTAGGATGGAGCTCAGATCCTGCTCAGCCTCTGACTGCAGGTGATGAGTGTTTAAGGTGCTGAGCGGATGACAGAGTGAATTTGAGAATGCACTGTCCTCCAAACATGAGTTGATATCCTGCTTCTTGTACAATATGATAGATTTTAAATGGCCAATTCAATCAGTTCTGATTTAAATTTCCTTGCAGTAAGGACCAATCGTGATTTAAAATAAGCTGTGAAGAAACAATACAAATCAATATGCCGGTTTTGGTTCCTGAGAGGAACAGTCAAATGGAAACACAGGATCAAATGAATCTGTGGTTAACTTGGAGCTGAAGTTATTGGGCTAGGTTCACAGTTGTGCAGGAATATATAAATTACACCATTATTTTATGTTTAGCTACTTCCACCCTTCCTCTCTTGGCATAACGAAAGTCTAAATAAACAAGGTTTATCAGACTCTCTTCTTCCCCATGTTTCTCTGGGATATAGGCTCTTATCGGAGGATTTTTGCATATCTTTGCACCTGAATGTAAAGAAATGAAAAGGAACTTGTGTCCCCCCTCTCCCAGAAGCTCCTACCTTGGGTCCTGGAAAAGGAAGTAAGTAGCTGGCTTGGCGCTTGAGCCTTCTGCAATGTTCCCTCTAATTTTTGACAGGCCGTGTGCGCAAAAAATTTCTTCTGTGCAAATTTTTGTGCGTGCGGTGTTTCACCATGTGTGCGGTGTTTAGGATCTGTGTGCGCGTGCATATGTGCACAGCTTAGAGGGAACAGTGGCCTTCTGTTTCCTTGCCCAAAGTGGCTTGTTCACTTCTTCCCAGAATTCTTTGCTCTCTAGAACTGTGAACTTCCCCTCACTTGGGAAAGTCACTTCTCTGACTATCCACTTCCCTTCCCCAGGGTTTCTTCTTTGGCTGTCCACCTTCTGTGTGTCCTCTTTATGTCATCAGAACTGAGTTTCATAGCAGGCCTTCTAATCTCCTGGGCACCAGAGCCCTTTGCCACGGTTCATGCAGACATAAATCCTGGATTAATCTAGCCTGAGATTTGTAAAGAGCTTTGAGCATGTAAGACTCTACAAAAAGTGCTGTATATTATTAATGAATTCACAGAAGTCCCTCCTGAGCTGCTGTTCATGGAGGTGAGGTACGGTGACAGTCACAGTCAAACCTGCCTCCCGATTTCTGAGATTACATCTGTCTTTTCAGGTTTGCAGGAAGAAATTGCATAGGAAGGAGGAGGAGACCCCCTTCAAAGATTTCACCTCCCAAGGGACTTCTTTCAAAGACTCTTACATCGTCTTCATGATTTTTTTCCCCTGGTACCGGACTGCCCCGTCTCCTCGCGCTGACTCCTAAGCACTTCTGAAAGCTGGCAGCCTCAACTGTCTTTGAAAGGGGAAAAGAAAAAAAAAAGAAAAAAAGAAAAGAATCTTGATGCAGGGGGATGCTTTCAAACTTTGTCTGCAGCCAGCACGCAGGGGGGAAAGGAAGCAGCATCAAAAACTAGGACATTTCAGCAACTCACTGAAATCACAAGCACAATGCATGAAAAGCTAGGCCCACTGCACCTAAACCTACACAATTTGACATTTTTCAGTGGCTGTGCCAAGAACATCTATGGTGTCTGGTTACTTAAAGCAAGGGAGAAACGGGTGGGTGGTGAATCTAATCAGTCTTGCCCAGATTTGAGGTCTCTTCCTTTTCAGCATAAGTAACAATGGGAAAAAGATGAAATTATAGACAGTACAATCCAAATTCCCTTTACCTGAAAATCCTTGTTATCCGAATCCCCGTGTGTGCCCCACGTAGGCCTATGATAGTTAATGGCACTTCCATTTATCTGAAAGTTTCAGATATCCCCCAGGCCATTTGGATAAATGAGAGTGTATTGTGTGTGTATATATAATTGAATAGAATTTTAAAAATATTCTATAGTAACTAAAACCAGAACCTGATCAGAACCCAGGGTCAAAACTGAGAATGTTGACAAGCAAAATGGAACCAATAAACGAACAGTCTTTTCACTCCCCCTAGCACTGTTCAGAATGCATTATGGGTTCATTTTGTTTTACTCCCCTCCCCCCATTATTTGATAGTTCTTTTAACAGTTGCGAGTTTTACTCGGTTCCTTTTGATCAGAAGGAAAAGTTACTGTAGGAACTGAGACACTGCAGTGACTCTGTCTTTGAACTCACCAGGTCTAAAAGCCGACAAGAATATTTTCTCTTTCAGCTTTCTACTCTGCTCATATAGCTGCCTGATAAAGAGATGCTAAATTGTCCTTAAGGACAACTAGAAAGGTAGGAACTATGCTCTAAAACTCATGCAATTTATTTTTTTTAATTTTAAGTGCATTAAAAATTTAAATGTTAGACTTTTCTAAGTAGAAATTTTTTTTTCCAGACATTTTAATCCTTTTGTTGTTTAAAAAAGTTTTTTTCATTCATTTTATATGGTGCAAGTTTCCAGGTATGTGTTCTTGCAAATGCTGCAGCTCCATCTAGTGGTATCATTGCTAGTTGTCAGAGCAAAGACAAACCTCTTTGAAACAGTAATTATTAAGAAAAGGATAAGGATTTAACATTCTGCATTTTCAGTGAAATCCTTCAGAATTTACTTCAGATAATCAGTGCAGTGTGAGCTATTATCGGTCAAAATTCACACACAGTTTTAGGATATAGCAGCGTTTGATTTTTTTTAGAGATACTAGTGTATGAAACACAACCCAAAGTGGGTGCTTTAGTATTTTCATTGTCAAACAATAGATTTATAGGCACTTGTCTATTTGTAATGTAAGAAACTATTACATTTAAAAATGTATGTGTGTGTGTGTGTATATATATATAAAATAAAAAAAAATCTATGTCTATAAAATTTGACATCTTATAGTTCTTTTCATCCGAGGATCTTAAGGTGCTTAGCAAATATTTATTAAGTTTCATGATATCTTATACCTACATCTCATATCGATCCACTCTATACATTTTAAAAATAAGTGTCTTGTGCATGTATTTATAGACAAAGTAGGCCTGATTCTGCTCTCACACTGTAATTTAATTAATTTCATTTGAGTTACTCCTAATTTACACTGGCATGAGATCTGAATCAGTACGCGGTTTGTGTGTAGTTTATGTAATATGATCTTAATGTAAACAGGTCGGTCTTTTAGGATGCTCTCCTCATACAAACAGGAGCTGAGATTCAGTATTTTACACCATTACAACTGATATATCATTTTTCAACACGTCTTGTCCCCGTCTTTGATCTTATCAGAAAATAAACATTCTTGACTTGATTTGCTCAGATGCTGCTGGGCCCATGGTCTTTCTAAAGTCCAGCTGATGTCCTGAGATTGAATTTTGTGCTGCCTGTGCAAAGCTGTTGAAATTCAGTGACAGTATTTAATACTTATTAAGCTACAAGGAAGCAGATATTATCCTTTAGCGATGCAGCAGATAACAAGAGTTAATAATAAGTATGTGATAAGGAAGATCACAGGATTTCCTGTAAACAAGATGCTGCGTTGCACAGGGAGCATCCTGTCTGCATATGTTTCATAAGTAACGAGGCATCCTCATGGGCTTTTCTAGTTATTTTAGTAAATTGTGTAAAGGGTATTATCTACTTAATGCCCCCAAATGATCTAATAATTGATATGGAAATGGGCCAAAGCTCAATAGATTGTATGCAATTCTCAATGGACTTTTAAGGATGGTCTGCCCAGATTTTATTTAAAATTTTCCCTAGTTTGTGTGTATTTGTGCAGTGTGCGGTTTGCTAGACACACCAGACAGATGTTGGTTGGATGATCTTTTTTTTTAAAATATACCATTTTTAGCATGTTCTTGCTCTGTACTTGGCTTGACAGTTTTTATAGGTATGTTAAAGAAAAGAGAGGAGCCACCAATAACATCAAACAGTGAAAAGAGTAAAATCATGCCGGAAGGGTCAAATCCATCATGCAGCACATACCTGCGTTACATGTTAAGAAAATGTTATTGCAAATAGTCACATTACTCTCCAGTGTTGAAATGATGCCTACAGGAGTGACGCAAGGAATGCCACCACTCTAAGGTGAGTTGTTTAGAGTTTTTTGCAAAGAGATTTTGTCTATTTTTTTTTGTGCTTGTGGAAAATGTTAGATTTTCTGAAAAATTTTGACCAGCTGTATTTCTAAATGTGTTTCTGACACTTAACTTTCTCTCTCATCTATTTGTAATTGGATGATAGTCATAACAATCCTCCCTGAACAAACAGTTTGCTATTTCTTCACGTTTATCAATTTAAATGTACTCAACTTTTCCCCCCTTTTTATAGATTTATCACAAGCAGTTGGCTGCAAGTATTTGATACGAGAAAAATTTGAGCTGTGTTGGTTAGTGTGATTGTTCACAAAAGAGGTGTATTTACAAGCTGGAATACTTTAGGCAACCCACCATTTGGGAAACACTGATTTAGGGCACCCTGAAAAATACCTAAACGTTAGGATGTTTTTGTTGAGTGGTGATACCAATAATACATAGCTTGTATGTGTGGGAGGCAGTGTTGTGCAGTGGTTACAGCACTTGATTGTGACTCAAGAAACCTACATTCTATTCTTGGGCCTTCCTTTGGCCTACTGGCTGATATTGGGCACATCGCTTCACCTCCCTGTTCATCAGTTTCCCCATCTGCAAAATGGGGATAATGATACTGATTGCCTTTGTTAAGTGCTTTTGAGATCTATGGATGAAAAGTGCTAAATAGATCTCAGATAGGCTTCTGAAGTTGATGGACAAGGATTCATTGGTAATGATTCATATCAACGCTAATGACATTGCATCATGGGATAGCTTGCAGATAATAGATGACTTCAGGGAGCTCAGAAGTGTACTTAAAAATAAGAATGTCTAAGTGATCTTCTCTGAGATCCTTCCTGTTCTGTGAGTGAAAGAAGACAGAAGGGAGAAGATTCTGGAAGTGAACTGCTGGCTAGGTAAGTTGTGTAGGGTTTGGGGGTTTTGGAACATTGGTCCACCTTCTAGGGGAGAGAATAGTTAGAACTTCTGGGGGCTGTATAGTTAGAACCAATTTCCCCTTGACAGGCTGGCTAGAGTAGTTAGAAGGATGTTAAGCTAATAACATAATAAGAAGGGAAGGTAAAAAGAGGGAAGATGTGAGCACTCATTTGACCTGAAATCAAGATGTTGAGAACAAAATTAATTTAGGAACCAAAGGACATGAAAGGAAGAAATTGCTTAATTGCCTATACACCAATGCTAGGAGTCTAGGTAACAAACAAACAGAGCTAGGATTGCTAATTGCAAAATAAACTCAATCTAGTTGGTTTTACTGAAACCCAGTTGGATCATTCTCATGATTGGAATTTTATAATCAATGGTTATAACCTATCCATGAAATATTGAGTGGACAATTCTCTAAAGGAAGAGTGAGTAGCACTCTGTCAAAAATGACATTACCTGTTTCAGAGTCACTGATAACTCAGAAGAAAATGCTCTTTAATGGTTATGGTGAAACACAAGATGGGTATTAGTTAGTGTCTGCTACAGACCTCCAAATCATACTAGGGAACAGGATGACCCGCTCCTTATGCAACAATTTATAATGGGTAAGGAAAAAAGCTCCATAATCATGGGGGACTTTAATTTGAGTGACCTCTGCTGGAGGTCTCATATTTCCAGTACTAAAACATCCTTGGAATTTCTAAATATTATAGATAATTTCCTAATTCAAAAAGTGTTGCATCCTACATGTGGGAATTGTGTCAAGAAGAGGTGTAACACCGACAAAGAAAAACTGATCACAGTTAAAAATTAAATGGTAGCTTAGGTACAAGTGATCATAACTTGGTCGCACTTGTAAATGCTTATAAATGTGTAAACAGAATAAAGTCCAAACCACATATTTTCACAATGCTGAAAACAATTATGAACCAAATCAAATGGGAGGAAGAATTTAATCAGAAAAATGTGAATGAAAATTGGGAATTGTTTAAGAACACTTTATCAAAAGCCCCAAAAGCCATGATTGATTTAGAAGAAAAGTAAAGGCAGCTATAAAAAATTAACAAATAATATATAACAAATGGAACAAAGGGGAAGTTTGTAATAATGAATATGAATCAGAAGCTAGGAACTGCAGAAAATTGACAAGGGATGCAAATGGACACAAGGAAATCTGTCGCCAGTAGAACAGAGGAAAAGAAGGTTTTTAAAAGTATATTAGGAACAAAAAGCTTCCTGACAATGTTACTGGTCCATTATCAGATGGAAATGATAGAATTGTCAATACTAATGCAGAACAAGCAGAAGTGTTCAATAAATATTTCTGTTCTGTATTTTCCAAAAAACATGATGTAGTTATCATATAATAACACTCTTTCCATTCCACTAGCATCTTAGGAGGATGTTAAAGAGCTGCTGTTAGTTAGACCTTTTTAAATCAGCAATTCCGGATAACTTTCATCCAAGAGTTTTAAAAGACCTGGTGAGGAATTTGTTGGACCATTAATGTTGATTTTTCAATAAGACTTGGAACACTGGGGAAGTTCCACAAGACTGGAAATAGTTAATTTTTAAAATATTGGCACACAAGGGTAAACAAGATTTACCCAAGATATAATCCTAGGTAATTATAGGCCTGTGAGTCTGATGTCGATCCTGAGAAAGATAACAGAGCAGCTGATGCAGGATTTAACTAATCAAGAATTAAAGGAGGGGACCATAATTAATGTCAATCAACATGGATTTTTGGAAAATAGATCCTGTTGTTCTAAGTCAGCCATAAATATGTTGGCATAGTGTGGGGCCATGCCCCTGACTTGAAGGTATACATTGTCCCCACATGTGAAATAGTTGTGGGTGAGAACAGTATGCCAACATTTTTATGGCTACCTTAAAACAATGCTTCCTCAGCTCTCATCTCCTAATGCCCCTACTCTTCTTGTGCTACATTGATGACATCTTCATCATCTGGATCCATGGAAAAGAAGCCCTTGAGGAATTCCACCATGATTTCAACAATTTCCATCCCACCATCAACCTCAGCCTGGACCAGTCCACACAAGCAGACTGGTCATTTCCTGGACACTACTGTGCTAATAAGTGATGGTCACATAAACACCACCCTATACCGGAAACCTACTGACCACTATACTAATCTACATGCCTCCAGCTTCCATCCATGATCCATTTTCTACAGCCAAGCTCTAAGATACAACTGCATTTGCTCCAATCCCTCAGACAGAGACAAACACCTACAAGATCTCTATCAAGCATTCTTAAAACTACAATACCCACCTGCTGAAGTGAAAAAACAGATTGACAGAGCCAGAAGAGTACCCAGAAGTCACCTACTACAGGACAGGTCCAACAAAGAAAATAACAGAACGCCACTAGCCGTCACCATCAGCCCCCAACTAAAACCTCTCCAGCGCATCATCAAAGATCTACAATCTATCCTGAAAGATGATCCTTCACTCTCTCAGATCTTGGGAGACAGACCAGTCCTCGCTTACAGACAGTCCCCCAACCTGAAGCACATATTCACCAGCAACCACACACCACACAACAAAAACACTAACCCAGGAACCTATCCCTGCGACAAAGCCCGATGACAACTCTGTCCACATATCTATTCAAGTGACACCATCATAGGACCTAAACACATCAGCCACGCCATCAGGGGGCTCATTCACCTGCACATCTACCAATGTGATATATACCATCATGTGCCAGCAATGCCCCTCTGCCATGTACATTGGCCAAACCGGACAGTCTCTACGCAAAATAATAAATGGACAGAAATCTGACATCAGGAATCATAACATTCAAAAACCAGTAGGAGAACACTTCAACCACTCTGGTCACTCAGTAACAGACTTAAAGGAGACAATTTTGCAACAGAAAAGGTTCAAAAACAGATTCCAATGAGAAACTGCTGAACTGAAATTAAATTGCAAACTAGATACCATTAACTTGGGCTTGAATAGAGACTGGGAGTGGCTGGGTCATTACACAAAGAGAATCTATTTCCCCATGTTAAGTATCCTCACACCTTCTTGTCAAATGTCTAAATGGGCCATCTTGATTATCACTACAAAAGTTGTTTTCTCCTGCTGATAATAGCTCATCTTAATTAATTAGCCTCTTAGAGTTGGTATGACAACTTCCACTTTTTCATGTATATATATCTTCTTACTATATGTTCCATTCTATGCATCTGACGAAGTGGGCTGTAGCTCATGAAAGCTTATGCTTAAATAAATTTGTTCGTCTCTAAGGTGCCACAAGTACTTCTTGCATAATGACAGGTTTCAGAGTAACAGCCGTGTTAGTCTGTCTTTGCTAAAAGAAAAGGAGTACTTGTGGCACCTTAGAGACTAACCAATTTATTTGAGCATGAGCTTTCGTGAGCTACAGCTCACTTCATCGGATGCATACCGTGGAAACTGCAGTAGACATTATATACACACAGAGACCATGAAACAATACCCCCTCATCCGATGAAGTGAGCTGTAGCTCACGAAAGCTCATGCTCAAATAAATTGGTTAGTCTCTAAGGTGCCACAAGTACTCCTTTTCTTTTTACAAGTACTCCTGTTCTTTTTGCAGATACAGACTAACACGGCTGCTACTCTGAAACCTGTAATTTTTAACAGTGACGGTAATTAACCATTGCAACAATTTACCAATATCATGGTGGATTCTCCATCACTGGCAATTTTTAAATGAAAATGTGATTTATAAAAAAAATTCTCTTGGATTTTTTTCAGGGACGTTCTATAGTCTGTGTTATACAAAGGGTCAGAAGAGATGATCATAATAGTCTCATCAAGCCTTGGTATCTGTGAACCTGGGAGTACATAGCATTGAAATTAGGAGGAGTTTATTTTGTATAAGCCTGATTCAGCATCAGGGAATAACCCCAGTCCAATGCCATAAATAAATAGTTTGTAACTTTTGTAAGTGTAGAAACCAGAGCAATGTCCAGTTCTAAAATGAGACTGTACTAGTAATAAATTATTAATCATAGAATCAACAATAGGCTCCTAGACTGGTGACTTACTGCCTGCGAATTTCTTTTTTTCCTGTTTAAGAAAATACTAAAATAAATGCAAAAGGCCTGTATAGGTTTCAACTATCTTCTCCTTAATGCTCATTTCTAGATTAAAGTTTGGAGTTATTTTATTGTATATTTTATAGACTTTTGTGTAGCATTCATTGCCATAATATCTCTCAACCCATTAATGAACTTAGCCTCATTTAAAAAAAAACTATGAAATGAAATATTATTTTTCCATTTTTTTTTTAGCTGGTGGCACAGAGAGGTTGAGTGACTTGTGAAAAATTGCACATGAAGTGTGCAATAGAGCTGGAAGTAGAATCCCGGTCCCTTGATTTGCCTCATCCAGTGCCCAAGCCACAATACTGTCCTTTCTCTTTCAAGTATTTATTTTTTAATGTCCACCTTGAATTTGTTAATAAGCAGCTTGTGCTGTCACCAGAGGTCTATAGTCTCAGCATTTCCGGAGAGGGAATATATTTGTATTTCTTTAGTTTGTGGGGAGCATTTGGTTGGTTTGTTTGTGGCAACTGGAGGTGAGGTCATAAACTGAGCTGAAGCCTTTTATGGGCTCATAACTGACCCTGTGCCATTTGTGCACAGTTGGTTTTGCCGATTCATATGAGAAGCTCCTTGACTGGAAATGTCAAAGCAGCAGAAAATAAAATCAGCACTTTAAATTAGACAGTTGATACATTCTCTCTGAATAGCACTCGAGATGAATGACTTCTGCTCTAGGGAATGATAAAAGTCCTGGCCAATCAGTTAGCACATAGGCAACATTAAAATGCCTTTCATGTAAAGATGTTCGCAATGGGAGAACTACACAATGAACAGATTGCTCTTTCTTCTGCCTATGTCCTGAATTCAGTTACTAATTAGAGCACAGTTTTTCCATAAGGCAGGGGAACTGGTGTCTCTTTTGTAAGACACTTGATGATGGATGGCCTGAGGCTAGGGCCAGGTCTAGACCAGGAACACCTTGCTCCGACTACAAGTTTCAGCAAAGCATTCCTAGTGTGAATGCCATTTGCCAGCATAGCTTATTCCCTCCTTTTCCCCACAACCCCGAAGTGCAGGGGCTTCTGCCAGCATAGCTATATTGGCCAGGGATCACACCCCTGACTGACATTGTTATGCTGGTAAAAGTTTGCAATGTAGACGTGGCTTCTATCTGCATGATCAGCTGTACCCTTTCAGAAGACGGAAGCTATGGCATCACAACAGGGGTGTAGACAGAATAGGCATTAATTGAGATCTGTTATTTCCTTTCTCCAGCAGGACTTTTTTTGTAATGTTCATTAGTATACAACATGTACGCCCACATATAGTCAATAGCAGGATTAGGGCCTGAAGGCTCCATTTGGCTATGTAGGCATATCCCCAAGTTATCTCTGGGGAGTGGGTGGGCGGGGGGTAGAATTCCACCAGTCTCTGGAATATTCTAATATGGGTCTCCCTCGGTCTCTCCTGTTGAAGCTGTTCCATTATTATGGAATATTAACATTATTATTAATAATATTATATTATATTATATTATTATTAATAATATTAACATTATTATTACATAATTATGTACTGGGCCAGAGAGCCAATGAGAGTGATTCTGTAGTCTAGAGGTTAGGGCACTCATCTGAGAGTGAAGAAACCCATCTTCAAATCTTTTCTCCCCATCAGGCAGAGCAGAGAATTGAGTGGGTGTTTCCAGCCTGCTTGGTGAGTTCCCTAATCACTGCGATACAGGTTGTAAGGGGAGAATCCACCTCCCTTTTGTGTGGAGTTAGGTGTGCTCTGATAACACCTACCAGAGCAGACCCAGCGAGGGAACGGCTATCTTCACCTGGCTTGAGGCTGGTGCTGGGGCTTGAGCATGAGATGGCACTGAGGCATTGTGTGCATGCCCAGTGGCAGAAACGTAGGCACCTGGAGGACTTTTATTGTGAAAATGTAGGCACCTCCAAAGTTAGGTGGCAGCTGAGCATGGGGTTTTGAGGATCTCAGTGCTTTTGTGGATCTGAGCCTCAATGTCTAGAACTCAATATTCAGAACTGCTGGGATTTTAACTCTTTATTGCTTGATTCCCCATTCTGTGTTCAATGCAACAGACCACACCACTGCCACCCAATATTGATCTACATGCTGTAAACATCCATGAACACATATGAACTTCATGTATGCCATGATGATTCACAGAATGGTCACCATGTGGTTAAGGGTGACAGCAAGGATAGAGTTCAGTTCCTTCTGTTCCAAAAGTGCAGGTCCCTCCCCAGAGGCTGCTCAAGACAATCTGCTACCCTAGGCAAAACTACAGTGTGCCACTCCTATCCGCTAGAACAGAGGTTCTCAGCTCGGATGGGGTGCATAGGGAGTTCATAGGGAGCCTGCTGATAGTTTGGTGGTCATGACAGAGGGGTGACCAGGCCAAATTTGTGTGAGTGCATTGTGCCCTTGCCACCCTAGACAGAATCTGCCTCCCTAGGCAGCGGCCTAGTTTGCCTGTAGGTAGAACAGCCCCTGTCCCTCCCAAGAGAATCTGTCAGCAGCATAGGCACTATGTGACACACCTGAACAGTTCCGAGTGTGTTCAAACTTCCACTTCAGAAGCTTTCACAGAAATGCCAGGACCACGGCGAGCTCAACATCTTCACCTGTGGGTGGGGCTCCTGAAAGAATTGTCATGTCAGTGCTAAGTTGTGACATTTCCCTAGGTCATAACAGGCTCTAAAATGAATGCATTATAACTTTAAACAAAATCCTAACCATGTGTATTGCAGCTTGATCAGAATTAAAGGCCACCATTGTATTAGCCAGATGTTCCCTCTACAGCATTCTTTTGTGGTTCCTTTTCATTAGGTGTATTTTGCATGGGGTATGAATTTTCCTCTCAAGTAAGAGCTCTGTTAAAAATTGCCAATAACAGGAATGTGGTTTCAATGCAAGTCATGAAATCATATCAGCTTTAAAAAGGAAATTAAAAGTAACTCCCATCCCCAGTGAAATGATGACCACTGGTAGCTGCTGCTCCCATTGAAGTAAATTGTAAACTATCCACTGACTTCAATGGGAGTATACCCCATGGTATTAAAAGTCAGAAAATGATTGTGAATTTCTGAGTAGTCTTTGAAAATGCTTTGATCATAGTTGCAGAAAAAAATAAGAGCTAATTTCTGACAGTATGGTCTTTAAATAATAGGTCCTGAAAATTTATTTTAAAAACATTTTCTCCTTCCTTCTTTGTTCATAAGGGTTTTTTTAGTAACAAAGTCCATGATCCTGTAAATATGTAAACACTCGCATAACTTTATTTATATGAGTGGTTCCATTTTAACTGACTATACAGATGAAACCGTGAAACTGGCTATACACAAAATACTGTCAAAAATAAACAAACTGAAAAAAGTGGTTTTTCCTGCCACAAATTACTTCCCATTTTAGTAAGCATTGGTGTTACTTGTAACAATGTAGTAAGCATTGTCTTACAGAAATGGGATAAAGAAAAGGAGTACTTGTGGCACCTTAAAGACTAACCAATTTATTTGAGCATGAGCTTTCGTGAGCTCATGCTCAAATAAATTGGTTAGTCTTTAAGGTGCCACAAGTACTCCTTTTCTTTTTGCGAATACAGACTAACACGGCTGTTACTCTGAAAGAAATGGGATAGTGTCCCTTTTAGCTTTCAACTTAAAAAAGTATGGTAAAATATATCAGAATCTTAACTTTAGCTGTCTGTAGTTGTAAGCTGCATTCTCCATTCAAAACTGCTTTAAAAACACATTTTGAAGTCTATGTTCTTCAATGGGAGCATGATCACACGTTTTTGCTATTCAGTGAAATACGATCAGTGATCTTTTCTTGCACTCATTGTATATACTCTCGAACTGCAAGTTCTTTTAGGGTAAACACTTTTATTTGGTCTCTTTTTGCCTTGCTCTCTTCCAGTTTCTCTTGCAAGGATAGAAAGTCTTTGCCTAGTTCATATGCCAAAGTGATCATTGTCTCTAGCAATGGAACATAATACCTGTGCCCACCATGCATCTGTAGGCAAAGTAAAGCCTTCTCTCCATATTCATAGGCACTTGCTGGGTTCTCTAGGTCTTTGTGACACACAACTAAAGCACAGAGTGTAGGGACTATTAAAACAGGGCTGTGTTTGGTTAATTTTTCCTGCAGAGCAATGACTTGCACAAGTATTTCCAAAGCTTTGGTATATTGGCCTCCCCTCAGACAGCCATAAGCTTCCTCCATCTCTGGTCTTATTAAGAAGTCGATAAATTTTTTGGATCTCCGGACACATTTCATAGAATACAGAAATCCCAGATAGTCCCTGAAGGCTAATTTTCTCTCAGTGATCATTTCCTCTGTGAAGTTTCCAGTTAGGCACTTTTTGGGAAAGGTCACATCTTCTATTTCTTCATTAAAGTCCTTCAAAAGATTTTTGTGCAGTTTTTCAAAATCTGAATATCGACGCTCAATTACAGATTTGTTGCCATCAAAACTGCCTGTCTGGATGATGATGATTTTATACAACTGGCAGGAAAAAAAAAAAAGCAAATAGCAAGAAATATTCAGTCTTGTTACATAAAACTGTAGTCTTGCTGAATGTTGACAAACATATTTTAAACTTTACTTTGGTTTTGTCTGTATTGGGATTTTGCCCTGATAGGACTGACACTGAGGCAGGTGCAAATGTAGACAAGGAAAGCCACAATTTGCACCAATGGAGTTTGTCCCTGCTTGAAAAAGCCTCCCCTAGCCCCCACTGCAAATTGCACCAATTGACACCTAATTGCGCTGATCTGCATTCTAGATGACTGCGTGCAGCACTGGTTCTGCTACATCAGTGACTAACCATCAATTGCTAGAATTAGAGCACATTCCCAATATAAACAAGGTCTTTGAGATAGGTGTCCATTAAGTCAGTAATTCCTAACCACTACTGTTTCAGATTGTTGTGACTAATACTTAGTGTTTGCATGTAGCGCTTGCATATTGGGCACCTTAGGGACTTGATTTCAGTAAGAAGGCACTCAGCACCTTGAGGGTCCTTAATCTGGTAAATTAGCAAATTGCTTGTAAAGGTTTAGAAGGAGCCCTTTAAATAATTTATGGTTCATTCATATAACTGTACTCCTTAATAACACATATGGTTACTACAAACAATCATCCATAGCAACTGAATGGATTTCCCAGGCCTAATATTGAATTTAATATATTTTTCATTGGTTATAACTGTTAGAAATATTTGCATCAGCTATTACTGGGCATTATTAATGCTCTGAAGGAAGAGGAGAGAGCTGGAGGGGACATTTGGTATATGCAAAAATGAGATGGAGCAACTGCAGAGATATTTTTTTCTAAATCATTGTCCTATTATGCAAAGCCTACCACTTTATGTAAATACTGCAAGAGTGACTGCCACCTTTCTAAAACAATCTGTTTGCTATCCAAGATCCTTCAGCAGCCTCTAGCAGAAACACTTCTTATACAATAATTCACAATTTAATAGTATTCAAGAATAAATTTCCCTGAATTTTGCACTGACCTTGATAGCAAAATGAATTTAGTAAACATCACACACACACCCCCCTCAGAGTTGCAAAACAAAATTTTGATGCTACATATTCTTCAAATAGATTTCCACCCAGGGCCTAATCCAAAACCCACTGAAGTTGAAGAAGTCTCTCATTAGGCTAGATCCTCCGCCTGTATACATCAATGTACTTCCATTGAAGTCAGTTGGGCTATGCCAATTTACACCAGCTGAATGGGTTTTAGATTGGGTCTAGACGTTACTCACATACAATCTCATCCTGTTCCCAGTGAATTAAATGGATTTAGGCCCACAGTTTGCTTAAGTCAAACTGCTCCTTTGTGGAAATGGGCATTAGATGTTACAAACCAATACTAGCATAAGAATCTCCCTCATTCTGTTATAAAATACATTCTCTGTCCTTTGATTTTAAGCCTGATAAATCATCAGTTTTAGCAAGCTTTCTGTAGCTTCCTAATGCTGAGGTGCCACTGCTCTGATCTCTTGTCATTCATTAACACTGTGACGTTTTCCTATACTCTGCCTTGCTCCCTGCTGATAATAAAGGACCTACTGGTTATGCAGATTCGTAACAACATTGCAAGAGAGCAAGAAAATTGCATAGAATGTAAAATGATGATTTAAGAAGTCTGACTACCAAGGGCAGCTGAGTGAATAATTCACAACAAACAATCTGTTAGATGACTTCATCCCTTATCCCCTCTTCCCTGGTTTAGGGAATGTCCATGAGCAAAAGGTGGTTTCCTCTAATAAAGACATTATTCAAATTTGTGCAGCAATTTTTTTAAGGTGAAAAATCTTTAAGTAGTTAGTGAGCTCTTGGAGCTAAGTTCTACAATCCTCACACACGCTATGTGGTACCTTTATTCCTTGAGCACTTTTATTGAAATCAGTGGGACTACTCAGGAAATCAGATATTGTTCAACCTGTGCAAGGGTAACAGAATCTAACTAGAACATGTAGAGCATGTAAACCTCCTTTGAAAATATAAGGTCATACCAGGCCAGACTCTGAAACCTTTACTCACATGCTAAATAGCACCTTATTCCAAGAGGAGTCCCGCTGGGATCAGTACACCAATGTGAATAATAATAATACATAGTTCTCAGCACTTTTCATCTGTTTACCTCACTTTACAGAGGAGATAAATAGTAACCTGAGTCACAGAGTAACTCGCCCACAGTCATCCAGCTAGTCAGTGGCAGAGCTGGGAATAGAAGCCAGGTCTCCTGAGAGTTCAGCACAGCAAGTAAGAATATCAGAATCTGGCCCATTGGGTTGGTTTTCCCCTCTTGACATTCAAATGTTAGATGAAAGAGCAAATTGTTTACACTACTTGGAAAATGTGATTAATAAAAACATGGGGGTTTTTAGATATGATCAATAGGGGATTTTTTCCCTTACTGTTGATAAATAGATCTGAAATGTCACAACAGTGGAAATGCATGCTCATTCACTTGCTATTGTCCCTGCCCCTCTCACTCATGCTTTAAAAAATAAATACTCTACTGCAGAACTGTGTGTGCAAGAGGATCCAGTCCAAAGCTGGTCTAGTTGTAGGAGTGGAACCTTAGGCTTTGTCTGCATATGGAAATGTGTACTTACACCAGTGCAAACCTCCAATTATAGGTATGTTATACAGCCACAATGTGAGGCTTACACCAGTGTAGCTTTGATGTGCTTGCACCAGCATGAATTTCCTACTCTAGGTCTTGTCTTAGTCTTAGATTTTAAACTCTTTGTGGGCAGGAACTGTCTCTTTCTTTTGTTTGTACAGCGCCTAGCACATGACTGGGGGTGCTTCGTGCTACTAATACAAATAACAATAATGAAGACAAGGCCTGCAAATTGCTAGCTCTGTTAATGTTTTTCCTCCCACTGATGCAGTCTTTATTATGAACTGCTTGTTGAAGGGCTTTTTTTAGGACAATATTCTGCCAACCATGCTTGCTTTAAGTACTATCTTACTCTAAGAGTAGGTACTACCCAATGTGAACAAAGGTTGCAAATAGGGTTGCCAACTTTCTAGTCACATAAAACCCAACAGTGTAGCCCCTTCCCTTCCCTGAGGCCCCTCCCCTTCCCTGCCCCTTCCCTGAGGCCCCACCCCCAACTCACTACATTCCGCCTCCCTCGGTGGCTTGCTCTCCCCCACCCTCACTCACTTTCACTGGGCTGGTGCAGGGGTTTGGGGTGAAGGCTCTCACTGGGGGTGAGGGCTCTGGGATGGGGCCAGAAATGAGGGGCTCAGGGTGTGGGAGGGGGCTTCAGGCTGGGGCAGGGAGTTGGGGCATGGGAGGGGGTGAGGGCTCTGCCTCAGGGTGCAGGCTCTGGGGTGGGGCTGGGGATGAGGGGTTGGGGTGCAGGAGGGGGCTCCAGGCTGGGGGGGGGTGGGACCAAAGAATTGGGAGTGTGGGAGGGGGCTGCAGGTTGAGGCAGGGGGTTAGGGTACGGGGGGGGGGGTTGAGGGCTCTGGGGTGGGGATGGGGATGAGGGGTTCCAGGTGTAGGAGGGGGCTATGGGCTGAGGCAGGGGGTTGGTGTGCAGGAGGGGTGCAGGCTCCGGGGTAGGGCCAGGGATGGGGGGTTTGGGGTGCAGGAGGGTGCTCTGGGTTGGGGGGGGGCTCAGGGCTGGGGCAGAGGTTGGGGCTCAGAATTGGGGCATGGGTTTACCGTGGGCAGCTCCTGGTCAGCGGCGCAGTGTGAGGGCTAAGGCAGGCTACCTGCCTATCAGGAGGCCAGGAGCCTCCAAGCACTGCTCTCACCCCCAGGCACTGCCTCCTCCCAGCTCCCACTGGCTGGGAACTGGCCAATGGGAGTGCGGAGCCAGTGCTCAGGGTGGGGGCAGCACATGGAGCCCTGTGGTCCCCCTGAGGCCCCCCACCTAGTAGCCAGACCTGCTGGCCACTTCTGGGGTGCAGTGCAGTGCCAGGACACGTAGGGACTAAGCCTGCCTTAACGGCCTAGTTGGCCATGCTGACCGGAGCTGCCAGGGTCCCTTTTTGAGCGGGTGTTCCAGTCGAAAACTGGACACCTGGTCACCCTAGTTGCAAAATTTGGCCCTGAGTGAGGCTTTCAGGTAAAGACCCATGCTGTCCAGACATCTGCAAAGTGAATGAAATTATGTTACAAATTCATTTATTAGCTTACCACATATTTAGATAAATACTGTTCTACGATTCTGGTTGATGGGATTTCAAAAAGGAGTTTGACTTGTCTACAGCGACGTTTCTCATTCCTCCAGTAGTCCTGAAGTTGCTTAGTTGTCATTGAAGAGCTGGGACTTGGGGATTTACTGGTATCTAAAACAATATGTTTAATATCTCATGTTGTAGCCAGTGCATCTGGGAAGAAAATCCGTCTACATTCACCAGGAAAGTGGAGAATTGAATTTCTGATACGATTTTGCATGAATAATGTGTATATCACTACCTTTAAGACTGATAAAGGCTAATAGGAACATCTAATTGTGAACACTGTTGCTCCGAAATTTGAAAGAAAATGAACTGATTACACAAAATTAAACTCATCCAGTCCACTGTAAAATATGAAGGCTTGTTAGTAAAATCCTGATGACAATAACTTTGCCTGAAGAAAACGTGGTGAAAAAAATATCCTACAAGCATATTGCAGAGCTAGGTTGTGAATTCACTATAGGTGAACAGGCTGCACTCTCTCAGGAGTAGCCACAGGGAGGTCACGACTCACACGTGCCTCTGAGTCACACTGTTGTCTTGTTTACTTCTTGCTGGGCCAGTGCGGGGGGTGGGGAGGGGGGTGGGGAAAGGCAGGGGAGAAAGGGAAGGGGTACTATATGGCTGACTCATATCTGCAGCAAATTCTGAAACCCCCTGCACCTCGTCACGTGCTCTGGGTTGATGACTAAGGGGGTGGGGTGAGGCCAAGATTCCTTCCATACTCTGCCCTTTTTTCAGCTTCAGGTAGCCAGTGCAGGAGCAAAAAGGGAGTTCTTACTGCCCCAACTCCTTTTTGTGTACACATGGTCCAAGCTACAATCTAGACCACAGTAGTTAGGTCATAACCAAAGCCAGAATAAATGTAAAAATGGGGTATAATAGGCTGGGAAGTTAACTTGCAGGGAAATTGGGACTAGATTTTAGCAATGAAAGATACTTCTCTGTCTTTGGAATCCAGTCCTGATAATTTTGCTCAGGTGAACTACGGCACAGCAGTGTGGACAACGTGGGACACCACTACAACTGCTGTTTTGTATAGGCATATCTTGACTTTCCATCACTGAAATTATTTGTCTAGACAACCTAGATCATTATGAGCAAATTATTCAGCATTGCAAACAATGGAAATGCATTGCCACAAATGGATAAGAAGGAAATCACTAAACATTTATATTTTTCACATTAAAATTGTAGGTGCCCAGAAAGGCCCTTACATAGCTGGATTTGTTTTAACCTGCTATTTAGGTTAAAATATCATTAAAACGAGTTTCACTTCCTCAGGGTTTGGCCCAGTCTTTCCTAAATGTATGGTTTTAAGAAAGGTGTGCTGTTCATAACAGCATTACAGAAAGAAACATGAATAGTCAGTTTTCCTTTAAATAAAACCCATACCTTTAAAAAATTACCAGTAAATGTATTTGCACAATTGACAGCATTGGAGTGCTTACCCATTGTACAAGTTCAGTGCAAAAGTTCCCACACACCATACCACAGCGAGCCTTCACCCTGGCCTGAAGAGACTACCACTGGAATGGAAATGGTCATTCACTTTTCATTCCTGTTCTCTCCTTGGTCTCTGTGCAATGTGATGGCACATTTTTGTGGTGTATGTGAGAACTAAACTGAGAGCACTAATTTATTTCATTTCGGCCACCTAAGAGTCACCAGATGGTAACTAACTTTGATCACTCCTGTGTAGCTTAGAACGCAGTAAGTTTTTGAAGAAGACTTTTGAAAGGAAAAGTTTGTGTTTCTCATAGAGACAGAGCGAGAGAGAGAGAGAGAGAGCCTGATTTGCCATTGCTTTACTCCTGTGTAGCTCCAAGTTCAGTAGAATGATGCCAGTGTAAAACTGGAGTAATGCAGGAGTGAATTAAGTACACTGTTTGTAACTCATGAGACACATAGCACTGATAGCTCCATGAAAAATATGTAGAATGAATGGTGGGGCCTAACCTGAGAGAGCAGCAGTTTCTGGGTTGTCATTGTTCACTTGAAATGAAATTTCAGCTTCGGTTTCATTTTGTTCTTCATCTGACTGAGCGGCTGCAGAACACGTAGATATGTCTGTTACCCACTCCCGCTGACCTCCTTCTGTGGTGTGGTGCTGGTCTCTGTCCATTGCAAAGCTGTCGCAGGAGGAATACAAAATCATGCACTTCTCATCATCAGACATATTAAGAGCTTTAAAAGTCTCCCAAAGTCTATTCTAGATAATTGTTTATTTCACTGAGTTAGGGCTTGACTCCCACTGAGATAAATAAAAAGTCAGTGGGCCGCAGCTTACAGAGCTGCGAATTCCTCAACACCTATGTGCTTTGACACAAAGTTAAAGAAACAGACATTGTATACAAATATCCATAAGGGATAGCAATAAAGGAATTGTGCAGCTGCCAGTAAGATTTCTGGTACCTACATGGTCATTTTGTCAGGAATTAAGATCAGACAGACAAAAGCAAGAATTTATGCCAAATAAAATTCTTGTGCCAAATAAAATGTGTATTTAAGGTGAAATCCTGAATCGGATGCCAATGGGATGTTTGCCGTTGGGGCCAGACTTTCACCTCTTGTATTTTGCCTCAAAGTTTTCTGGACTTGGCCACAGATTAGTTGTTGACGGGAACAAATTCTGGAAGCCCTTAAGTGAAAGAGCCAAACTGCTAGAGAGTTTACCCCCCCAAGATTTAATAGTCCTAGCTGCATAGGCAAGAGCTCAGGCTAGCTGCCCAAATACATTGAATCACATCTGAAAGCTTAGGTATCTGGGCAAACTGCTGCCTTGCCACCACAGCAACACTGCTGGTTTTTAGCTCAGTCAGTCCATGTGAATGTCGACCTGAACTGGAAGTTACCCCTCCTGCTGCATTGGAGATGAACCCCTGAATCTGTCAATGGCTAGGCAGGTGAAATTACTAAGTTTTCTATTTATTATGTAATAGCATGTTCCTCCTGTCCCCATTGCTTGTCTGTTTCAGCTGCTTGCTGAGTCTTGTCACAGTCTAGATTTGTAAACTCTCTGGGGTGGGGCTTGGGTTTTGTTTGTGTGTGTGTTTTAAACTATACGTTTGTATAGAGCTTATTATAATAGGGCCTTAGCTCCCATATGGCAGTACTGCAATACAGCTCCCTAACTGGGACCTATAGGCACTACTATAATATAAATAACTATTTATAATAGCATTGTGAAGAAAGAGTTTTAAAAACTTGTAACAACTTTGTCAATGATTGGTGTTTGATCAGTTATGTGAGATGAACTTTTTTGCTCACAGTTTGGCTAAAAAAGACGGAAAGACAAATAATATAGGTTACTTTAAAAAGTCACAGCTCCCATTCCTGCAGTAAAACAAAATATTAGTGAAAGATGTTATTAAGAGTGAACTGGTGCAGTATGTTTAGGAAGTGGGAGCTACTCAAGACTGCTTGGTTCTCACTTCTGCATCATTTAGGGATCTTTGTGTACAATCATGCAATGTTGTACTTAGAGGTGGGGGAATTCCTTCATGGCCTCTCTTGCAGTCTATTGTGTCAGTAGACATTTACAAGGTTGCAAAAGCACTTACTTTAACCCCGCCCTGACAGTAAGGCGGAGCAGAATTGAAGAGAATGCAGCTTCCCCAGCTCTACTGAAAGTGCGGAGGGAGAGCTGCCTCTGCTCCCTGGCTTGGGCAAGCAGCATTCCACAAAACTCTCCCTTCTCCTTGGCAGGGACCTGATTCCAAGTCCATTGGCTTAAAAAAGGTTTGGATCAAGCCCCTGATGCAGTGAGAGGTGCAGTCACAAAAGTGAAATACTTGCGAACTTCATGGAAACTTTTAAAAAACACCATAATAGAGGCTCAAACTAAATGTAAACCCCAAGTTAAAAACCATAGTAAGAGGACAAAAAAAAGTGCCAGCAGCACTAAATAACAAAGTATAAAAGAAGTGGTTAGAGGCAAAAAGGCATCTTTTAAAAACTGTAAGTAAAATCCTACTGAGAAAAAAAGAAAGGAGCACAAACTCTGACAAGTCAAGTGTAAAGGTATAATTAGGCAGGTCAAACAGAATTTGAAGAGCAACTAGCCAAAGACTCAAAAACTAACAGCAATTTTTTTTTAAGTACATCAGAAGCAGGAAGCCTGCCAAACAACCAGTGGGGCCACTGGATGATTGAAATACTAAAGGAGCACCCAAGGAAGATAAGGCCATTGTGGAGAAGCTAAATGAATTCTTTGCATTGGTCTTCACTGCAGAGAGCATAAGGGAGATTCCCACAACGAAGCCATTATTTTTAAGTGATAAATCTGAGGAACTGTCCCAGATTGAGATGTCAACAGAGGAGATTTTGGAACAAATGTATAAATTAAACAGCAATAAGTCACCAGGACCAGATGGTATTCACCCAAGGGTTCTGAAGTTCAAATATGAAATTGCAGAACTACTAACTGTAGTATGTAACCTATCATTTAAATCAGCTTCTGTACCAGATAACTGGAGGATAGCTAATGTGATGCCAATTTTTTAAAAAGGCTCTAGAGAGGATCCTGGCAATTACAGGTTGGTAAGCCTGACTTCAGTACTGGGCAAACTGGTTGAAAGTATAGTAAAGAACAGAATTATCAGATACATAGATGAACATGATTTGTCGGGGAACAGTCAACACGGCTTTTGTAAAGGGAAATCATGCCTCACCAAACTATTAAAATTCTTTGAGGGGGGGTCAACAAACATGGACAAGGATGATCAGGTGGATATAGTATACTTGGATTTCAGAAAACCTTTGACGAGGTCCCTCACCAAAGGCTATTAAGCAAAGTAAGCAGATAAGAGGGAAGGTCCTTTCATGGATCAGTAACTGGTTAAAACACAGAAAACAAAGGGTAGGACTAAATGGCCAGTTTTCAGAATGGAGAGAGGTAAATAGTGGTGTCTCCCAGGATTCTGCATGGGGACCAGTGCTGTTCAACATATTCATATATGATCTGAAAAAAGGGATAAACAGTGAGGTGACAAAATCTGCAGATGATACAAAATTACTCAATATAGTTAAGTCCAAAGCAAACTGAGAAGAGTTACAAAGATATCTTACAACACTGGGTGACTGGGTGACAAAATGGCAGACGAAATTCAATGTTGATAAATGCAAAGTAATGCACATTGGAAAACATAATCTCAACTATACATACAAAATGATTGGGTCTAAATTAGCTGTTATCACCCAAGAAAGAGATATTGGAGTCACTGTGAATAGTACACTGAAAACATCTGCTCAATGTGCAGCGGTAATCAAAAAAGCTAACAGAATGTTAGGAACCTGTAGGAAAGGAAAGACAGAAATATCATAATGCCACTATATAAATCCATGGTATGACCACACCTTGAACACTGCATGCAGTTCGGGTCACCCCATCTCAAAAAAGATATATTAGAATTGCAAAAGGTTCAGAGAAGGGCAACAAAAATGATTAAGGGGGTAGAACAGCTTCCATATGAGGAGAGATTGAAAAGACTGGGACTTTTCAGCTTGGAAAAGAGACAACTAAGAGGGCGTATGATAGATGACTATAAAGTCATGAATGGTGTGGAGAAAATGAATATAGAAAATTTATTTACCCCTTCACATAACACAAGAACCAGGACTCACCCAATTAATAGACAGCAGGTTTAAAACAAACAAAAGCAAGTTCTTCTTCACACAATGCACAATCAACCTGTGGAACTCCTTGCCAGCAGATGTTGTGAAGGCCAAAACTATAACAGGGTTCAAAAAATAACTAAATAAATTCATGGAGGATAGGTCCATCAATGGCTATTAGCCAAGATGGGCAGGGATGCAACCTCATGCTACGAATGTACCTAGCCTCTGATTGCCAAAAGCTGGGACTGAATGACAGGGGATGAATCACTCAACGACTGTCTGTTCTGTTCATTCCCTCTGAAGCACCTGGCATTGGCCACTGTTGGAAGACAGGATATTGGGCTAGGTGGATCAATGGTCTGATCAGTATGGCTATTCTTATGTTCTATGAATGTTTTCACTGCTCTTTCAGTCTTTGTCAACCACTGCTCATTGCACATTCAGAATAGCCAGTTATTTAATGTTCAGTTAGTCAACCAGTTTGATTTATTACATTGAAATCCCAGAGAAACAAGTTCATTTTATAGACTATATACTTGAAAAACCTTACTTTTTAAAAATGGGAATGTGACAATAAGAATCACAAAAAAGCAGATTAAATTATAAAACTTACCTTAAACACCTGTAAACTAAAAAATGGCTGATCAAATTTAAACTAGATATTCCTCCTGAGCTGCAAGTTTTGATGAGCTACAGCAGAGTGATATTTATGTTCAAGATATAAACCTCTGAAAAAATAATTGTATAACGGAAATGCTGACATGCTCATAAATATAATGGTTCTAAAGGTGCCACCCTGGTGATTAAATAGGCCCAAACTTCATTGTTCATTGTATTCAGAAGTATAGTACTACATATATATATATATATATGAAGGAATAGTCTATCATTGTAACATACAAAAATTAATCTAAATTATTTTAACTAATTATTAAACTACTATTTACCTTAACATCTAAAAGCACAATGAAGTGAAATCTGCACTACCATGCACAAAGAGAGTCTGTTGCTTTGAACAGGTTGTTCCATGGTAATATTTATACTGAAAAATACCATTCAAAGTTATTTAACTGAATGCTTATTAATATTATAAAATATAACACACAAAATACAGACCTTTGAGCTTCTGAAGAGTTTTCAAGGGTGATGAGATTGCAATGGGAGCCTTGCTTTTTATTTTCAGAACACAGAAAAACATGTCTGTTGTCTTGCAGCAGACAAGTTCTTTATTTTTACAAAAAGGAAGGAGGAAGTCTTGCTTAAATCTGACTTCCTCATTCAGCTGGTTTGTTGCTTTAGTGGGTGGTTACCTCAAAATGAAAATGGCTATCTGCCTTAAGTCGTTTTTCATATAGTTTACAAGCAGGATAAACCTAATCCCGTTCCCATTGTTATACTCTTTTTTTAAATTTTTTTTTTTTAACAACACTGCAAGTTACAGATAATGCCAACTTTAACTTGGATTGTCTTGGTTTCTGTCACAAGTCTAACTCTTTTAAAGTTAGATGGGTATGTATTTGCTTACATTGTGAACAGACAACCATGGGTGAAATCCTTGACTTCAATGGAGACAAGATTTTTTCACTCATGATGATAATATACAGCTATATGAGAATTTCAAATTTTAAATCTGCCAGTTTATGTGTAGCCATATTATTTTATGGTTCTCAAGGGTCTGAATACTCTTTGGTCTTGCTAAAGGAAAGTGGCAAATAATCTCTTTCAGCATTTTAAGACCTATGTGCTCAGTTATTTCAAGAGAAGGAACTCCAAATATAATACCCTGCAGAAATATAAGCACATTGTTATTACCAGCATTGTTCATTGACTCTAAAAATAATTTTTCAAACTTTGACTTGATTACTAAAACCTGTCAAAATGATAATTAGCAATCTCATAAAATTAACAACAATAAAATTGGCATATCAATGAAACTCTGAATATCAACAGAATAAATATGTAATAATATGTCTCTTTATATCCCCAGTTTCATTTAAATAATCAAATGAAGCATGAGAAATGGATTTAAGAGCACAAAAATAGATTAAACAAGTTCTCTCTAAATGTGAATTTTTTTTAAAGTTTAAGCAAGTTTAGCTGTTTGGGAATACGAGGAGCATGTGGGGGCGGGGGGAACCCTTTTCTTATTGTAAAAAAAATATAATTCTTGCAACCTGTATTGAGTGGTACATTGAGTGTTCTGGTGAAACATTGGTTTTGATTTTTCACATGCAGAACAATAGTGCAATTTTGATAGTGGTAGCACACATTCTGAGGGAAGAAAAGATTTTCTAAAAGGTTAATTTAGCTGACTACTTAAAAATTATGGAAAGTTAGTAGTGATTGATGCCTGGATCCACATGCACTGGCTCATTCATCATGCATTTTGTATGAAATACTTCCATTCACTTCATTTGTCTGGTATATACCGATTAGTGCACACTACTAAAAGATGATACAGGTGTACCTAGGACTATAGAAATAATTGTGATGTTATATTGTATTATTGGACAAATGGTATGTTTCTAGTCCTATGTCCATATGACTTCAGCACATAAAAATAGCGTCCATAGGAGATGTCAAGACTGTATCGCGCAGTTCAGCTTGCTGGAAGGAATGTGGTATTCATTTTAGGGAGAAAAACCTGACAGTTCCAGTGAGGGAGGCTTGGGGGTATCAGCTGCTATGTTGACTGCTGTATTCAAGCATGTGCACATTAGAGATCATGTTATTCATAGATTATAAGGCCCAAAGGCCCACTGTGGTCATGTAGTCTGACCTCTAGTGTAACACAGACCACAGGGCTTCCCTGAACTAATCCTGTTTGAATTAAGGCATATCTTTGAGAAAAAAATCTAGTCTTGATTTAAACTTTCCAGTGATGGAGAATCCATCCCAACCCTTAGTAAGTTGTTTCAATGGAAAATTGCCCTCACTCTTAAAAAAAAATCTGTTCCATATTCTGCTATTGTCCACTGGGGATAGTAAGAACAAAAATCTTATTTGGCCATCTGACTACATTTGTCCATTCAGATTCAAATTCATAAAAATATTTAAATATAGAATACACAGTGTAGTGGGTGCCAGCTTGTCTCAGACAAGTCTCAGACAAGCAGCTTGTACATTTTGTGAAGACACTAGTTTTCTGAAAATGTTATCTTCCTGTAATGAGCATAGCAAGTTAACATTGTGCTAATATTTTGAGGATCCTGACATGTTAATTATCCTGTTTACTGGAGCCATGTCCATGTCTCAGTCAATTCATGGCTGTGATATTTGTATTACCAAACAGTACTCACTCCGTTCCCTTTCTTAGCAAACATGACTTGAGTGTCCATTGTTTTTTTTCTTTTATGGCTCAAACTGTGTAACTAATCCTTGTTTATCAATATCATGATTCATTAGACACTGAGTGACAGAAAAATCAAGATGAGGCAGAAATGCCCAACACATTTATCTGAAGCCCTTTTAAAATCACATTACTGATATTTAAATAGTGTGGAACTGTCACCTTACATGTTTCCCCCAGAAATCTGCCTTTGTGTTTTTTTTTTAATGCAGCAAGGTATCTGACGAAACAGAAAAGTTCAGCTGCTGTACATTGATTAAATTGTGACAAGTGTGTGTCAAACTACAATGCCAATACAGAACAAAAAATGACTTCATATTAACTTGTATAATGTTTAAATGTATAATATTGTTTAATTTGAAACTGAGATTTGTTTTGACTCAGTTAAGATTGTAAAAGAAACAGTGTAGTCCGCTTCCTTTCATCAAGAATGTGATTCATGAAATTTATTTACACACCTTGATGGAAAGTGTGTTCTTGTGTCAATGTTAAAACAAAGGTGGGGCCTTTAAAGTGGGATTAATTTAATAATGTACTCACTTTAAGGCCCACTTACTCTGCCAGAGTGATATAAAGGGGCCTTAATGTTCTGTAAAATAACAATCAGGCGCCTTGTTCCTTCTGTGATTTTTTCATAAAAGTACAGCTAAAATTTATGATCTTTAAATCTGTGTGATAGAAGTCATTAAATTTAGCTTGAGTAGTGAGGCTATTCTATATACAGAAAGTAGATTTGCTAAATGAAATAATGTAGTCATTTCCCTCCCAAAATACCTGAAAGGATCAGTCCATAATGTAGTTGGACTACAAATTTATTTTCAAAATATTCAATTTGTTTTTGAATTACTGAAGTACAGATGGGAAAGGCAATCACTCCTAATATTTTAGATGGTTCATTCTTATAACTTTAACAAACAATCCAATTTTATTTTCAAATGTGATTAAGATATACTCGGATTAAGATTTATATGCCAAATTCCCAGTATAATGTATTTATTGGCAAGTTATAAACCCCATGAAATTTGGGATAATAGGATTTATAATGGACATAGTGATGCATTCTATAGCAACACAAAGGGAGCCCTAATAATGAAGAAAAATGCTGTTGCTTTGTATAGATAGCCATCTTGAGCATTAACAGAGTATAACTTGGTGTTATTATGTGCTTTTAGCTTGCAAAATGAAGGAAACATACTGCACAAATCTTATTATTTTTTCAGCACTGTCTATTTTTGATAAAGTAAATATGACTTTAAAGTGCAATTTTACTCTAAAAAGTGATTGTGTAAAATGATACTGTGGTGAGGTTGTATATTCATTGTGTCTCACTAATTACACAACAAATTTTATCCGTTTGTAAGGAAAACATATTTTTCCTTACAAGCAGTCAACCCAACTCACCTTGGATTCTGACATTCAGACTGAATTTAGTCCATCTCACACATCATCACAATAACCGAGGGTCCTTACTTGTGCCCTCTCTCCATTTTACCTAAACGTGGGCATTTTTCAGTCCATAACGTTTACCACAGTTATGTTCTCAAGCCGTGATTCTGGCTGCAGCTGAGCTTTTTGTTGCTTGTGTGTTAATTTTGCATCTACTGGGTTCTGGAGACCTGTGAGGACCAGTACAGTAAGTACTCAGCATAAACTAGGACAGCCCCAAGGATTTTTTAAATTAATGCTGTGTTGCAACAATTGCTAAATTACATTAAAAAAACACATTAAAAGAACATTAAGGATGCAAAGTCAAGCTCTGAAAAATTAGGAAATACCAGATTTAAGGTTGCCTGTGAAATCTTAATTTGAACTCCTTCTGCATGTGCATTATGATACAGTCTTTAATTACAGCTTTCTATGCTTATTGGGAGCTCACTGCTGGAAGCACAAGCTTCAGAAAGGGCAAATGTTTTATATGATTTAAAGGAAAACAATTATTTAAGTCACTGGTTAAAAACAGTCTTATATGCCTAAAAGGATGAACCATAAATCTGCCTAAAAATAAATGCCATGGTCCAGAAACCCAAAATAAATAATGAATGAGAGAAAATATTTGCTTATATATAGATATACACACACACACATAAATAAAAAGAGGGTCAGTTAAACAGCTGCTAAGTTTGGATTTTAATACATTCATGTATATGGTAATCTTATTTTGTACTACTACTTTTCACTTTCCTAAGAGTCTGAAGCATTTTTAAACTGGATATTAAGATTAGAGGAAGTTTAATGTTCACACAAAGATGTGTGTAAGTAACTGTGCCACAAAGTCTTCGCTACTGAATATCCCATGAAGCACTATTTAAAATAATTATCCTGTGAGTTCTGACTGACAATGCTATAGATTGCGGAAAAGTTTTATTTCATATTTGTATTAATTTAAATAGGTTTATAATAGTATTATTATAATGACTGACTGGCATTGACTTCTAAAGGGAACATTAGTGGTTAATTGAAAGCATGCAGTTAACTGTTAACATGGAAAAATTTTGACTGGAAAACCTTTTTGTTATAAAGCATTGAAAATTCTGCTCAAGACTTCTTTTTAAAAGTGCTGTATGTCTTTGAAGTAGCAAATGTGCTAACTGATGCAAGAGTGACCGTGAATTTACTTACCAGAAGAAAAAATTACAAGATATCAAGTGGATTTATTTAACTAATGTACAGGTGCCAAATAATGTATTGACCACACATATGCTGTATAATTAAAGTGTTATCCTGCCAAAATATTTTGTCAGGGTCCAATTCAAAACTCACTCATTCAACAGGAGTCTTTCCAATGATCTTCGATTCAGGCTCTTAAATCCCCAGTTATGCTGACTGTAGGTAATCTAGCATACAATATTAATTGGATTCTTCACAAGGATAATGAATGATTTAACAATACACCCTTCGCTTTTTCCTACTACATAAAACTGATGTAGCAACTGATATTTTGTGCATTGCAGCATATTGTCTAGTTAATTAATAAAAATAAACTTCCTTCTTCTTCTATCAAAGTGTAAATGAACATTGTGCACCGCCTCCAGTTTGGATAAATGCAGTCTAACTTGTCTTTGAATGTGCAAATGAGGTAAGTGAATGTCTGATACAGCATCATGCATGGATATCAGGTAACCATACTGAAATATGTTAAATTTGCACTTACTGTTTCTTTTATGTGGAATTGGACACTTTCACATTTAAAGAAGCGTGGTCATCAAACTGGGTATTTGCACATCTAACAGTTAGTGATTGTATCTGCATCACTGATTGGGCCATATGTGCACTGCACATAAGTTCATTACATATCTAAGGTGTGGGTTGTGAGGACCTGGGCATGTTGAGTGAATGCACATCTGAGGGAGGGTGAATATGTAGGCATGATGGGGCTATTCCATATCTAATGGACCATGTTTTGGACAGACATGTCAGGTCATTATACATCTAAAGGGTGAGTATGTACTTGTACAAGACAAGTCACTGCAGGTTACCTGCACAGCTACAGCTCACTGCATGTCTAAGGTGAAGATGTAGCAATTTTATCACAGATCTTGCAATATTTGGTGTTTTTCTTCAATCCTCAGGTTCCTGTAATTTAGTGAGAATCTCTGTTTTCATTAAAAAAAGTGCTGAAATCAGAAATATAAAAAAATCTCCAAACTATGTTGTGTTTAAAAAAAATCCAGAACAAAACAGCTCATTATTGTTAAGCCAATCTCATGATTTTTTAACACATAGTTTTGCCAGTGCTGGTGGTATCATGTTAAGAAGCCTGGGGCTGGTGTGCTTGGGGGCACATTATGTCATGCATGTCTAAGGGGAGAGTGAGTTTGCAAGTGTCTTGTTCATTTAGGCATGAATGCAATGGTACATCAGGTTGTTGGATATCTGATGGGGGCATCTCAGATTATTAGCAGTTTGTACAGATGCATGTGGGGTCCTTGTAGAGCTAAACGGCTCTGTGTAGTGGTTTGTGGGTTTACATGGGGTTACTGCATGTCTTAGGGGCCCAGGGCAGAGGTTGCTGTTGCCAAGGATACATGGGCTCAGTGCACATCTAGGGGGTGTTGTGATAATTGGGCCTACAAATTTACCTAAATTGTAAGATCAACTGTGAAAAATGAATGACAGTTCATAAAGTGCCACAATAACCTATAACAATAAATAATGATGGTAAAAGATGCAAAAGGGCAATAGATTGATTAGTTCAAACAAAAAGCCCTACTGATAAAATTCAAAGATTGTGCCTGATAAACAGGAAAAATGTGGGACCAAAATTGGTGTATTGGAAATTAGGTCTAAGTGGTGGATATCACTACAAAGATTTTTTTCTCCTGCTGATAATAGCTCATCTTAATTAATTAGCCTCTTACAGTTTGTATGGCAACTTCCACCTTCTCTGTATGTGTAGATATATGTCTTCTTACTATATGTTCCATTCTATGCACCTGATGAAGTGGGCTATAGCCCACAAAAGTTTATGCTCTAATAAATTTGTTAGTCTCTAAGGTGCCACAAGTACTCCAGTTCTTTTTGTGGATACAGACTAACACAGCTCCTACTCTGAAATAAGAGGATTGGTTATTTTTCCCATCACTCCCTTTTGGGGTCTGTAAAAGAAGAGACTGTTGAAGGAAATCCAGCATTTTCTATCCTTGCTTTACTTTTCATTCCTGTTTCATGTGTTTTTGTCTTTTAGGAAATGGAATTGGCCTTTAACAACAGCAACAACTGCAGCTTCAGCTGATCTCAACTAACTTCTAATCTTTCCCCTGTAAGGATGGGTTTTACCTATGGGCGGCAGGTACTATAGACTGGGGGAAGCTATGCTTCCCCAAACAGCCAAGTGTAGCCCCAACCATGCTCCGCTCCCCGACCCCTGCTTCCCGCTCTGCGTGCAGCTCCAGTCACCCTGTGCAGTGGCCCTGTTTCAGGAGCCGTGCCACTCGTCCTTCCAGGGCTAGGGTGGGGGGCCAGTAGCCGTGGCTCTGGGCTCCAGGGCGTGGTGGTGCAGAAGGTGTGGGGCCTTGGGTGGAAGAGGCGGAGCTGGGGCCTAGCCTCCCCCAGCCAGTCGTTCACGTGCTGCCCATGGTTTTACCATTTTTAATACCATCTCAGAGACTGTCCAACAAGGGAATGGGAGGTTCTTTCTTCAAACAAACAAAAAGAAACCTCTCTAGCTAAAAGGAAAGGGAACAAGGGCTGTTAAAATGAAAGCCTTATTTGATACTTTATATTTCAAATGTTTTAACTGCTCTTCCCCTACCCCACCATCTTTAATACAAAATGTAAAGGTTTGCCATGGCACTAAGCTGCCTGAGTCCTCTGTATGCCAAACCATGTTCAAAACTGGGCCAGTTACAGGGTCACATTAAATCCTTGGAGTCTTAGGGCCCATATATTTTGCCTAACTGAATGCACCAGGGACAGGGGCAGCTCAAGGGCCCAGGGCAGGGTAGTGCTGCTGGGCGGGTGTCAGGGCAGACCCCAGGCCTGGGCTCACTGCATGAGGAGTACTGATGGGTGTGGGCCCCTCCCCCCCCCACTGCTCACTGCTCACTGCTCACTGCTCACTCTACTACCCCCTTAGGACAGGGCTACTACGGGCTCCTGAGCCCCGCCTTCGCTCCCCCACTGCAGCCAATAGCAAGCCAGTTGCTGAAAGATTCAGCCAATCAACTTGTCCTACAGCCCACCTGGTTAAACTCTATCAATCGCTAGACAGCGAGTCTGATGGCTCAACCAATCAAACCTCTGCTCCTCTTATGTTCCCTCCACCCCCTCTCTGTAGCCAATCTGCGGGCCGGTCGGGATTAAAGGATTTAGCCAATCAATCCCATCGGTTTGACTCCTCCCACACGTCTGTTCCCGCCTTCATCTGCGGCTCTGCCAAGCATGATGGAGTGGAAATCCCCGCGTAGGGGCAGGCTGTGAGTGTCAGCCCAATAGGAGGGAGAGTGGCCGGCTCCGGGCCTTGTAGTTGGCTCCGGCAGATGGCAGGGGGCGGTGCTGTTTTAATAGCAGGGTAGGTTTCACAGGCCGGGCAGCTGAGTGGGTGGGTTACGGGCTGCGTCGCTCTGATGAGCCCCACGGGGGTGTGAGCGGGCGGGGAAAGTCCCCGCGCCGGCGGCTCCGGGCCCTGTCAGGAGGGGCTGCCTGGGCAGCAGCAACGAGGCGGCTCGCTGGTCCGAGGATGAAGAGGTGAGTGAGGGGTCCGGGGCGGTCGCGCTGCGCGCCGGGGCTGCCTCCCGCTGCCCTGGGCGTGGGGCTGGTCCCGGTCCCGATGCCGGTCCCGGTCCCTCGAAGTCGGCGGGGGCTGCTGGCCGCGGACCGTGCCGCTCTGTACGTGAGGCGACAATACGGGCCCCACCCCGGGGCCGCGCTCGGCGGGCTGGCAGCGGGCCGGCACAGGGTAAGTGCTGAGCGCCGTCAGCCCCCCCCCCCGCCCCCCTGTCCCGGGCGCGTACCGGCCGGGGAGGTTGGGTCGCCTCGGCGGGCCTGCGGGGTTAGACGTTGGCAGGAGCGCCGCATAGCGAGACGTGGGTTCCAGTTCTGCGCGTGTGTGACCTTTCCTCTCCTAGGACTTCGCACAGTGAGGGGTTTGGTTTCGCCTTTTCAACCAGCGTGCAGCTGGCAGGTAGGTAGCCTGTGCTGCGTACCTGAGTTAGGCCCCGGTCCTGCAGCTGGCTCCGGGAACTCACGCAGAACACTGAAGTCAGTTGGGTGAGAGGTTCATGCTGTCAGACGTGACTGTAGGTAGGATTAAGGATTTAGTAACATAGTGATCTCTGGCTTTTGTCAGGGACACACTGAAATAGATAAGGGCTGTGCAGGGGACACTGATTTTTTTTGGCCAGTTCAGCTCACAGCTTTAATGTAATGATCTGGTCACCAGTCATCCCATTTATTTAAAAGTTTAAACCGTATCTTCACTTACACACGTGCCCAAAAGTTTAAGAGAAAAAGTCTAGGTTAATGAAAAATAAAAATCTGTTGTTTTTTTTAAATAAGCATTTAAAAGCAAGGAAATGTTTAAACATATTTTATGCTGTTCAGAAAATAAAAATTCATAACAAGTATAAGGAAGTATGTATTAACTCGTAAGGCAAGAACATTAAATCTGACTGAAAATAGTGTTTTCATCTTTCATCTCAAAATATGAACACAATGCACAACCCCTCTGAATTGGAGACAACTGGCACATACTGACACACAAGTGTCATCCCCAAATCAAGTCTACGTACATAGTATACCAAACAGCTACAATGTAGTGCTTTTTTCTTTTTAAACAAATTATATTACCAAAACATTCTTTTTAAAACTGAAAAATATTTTTCATATTTTACAGTATTGCTTAAAAAAGTTAAATAGTAAAATCCAAATAGTAAAAATATATTTAAAAATTCCAATAATTCATTGCTCTGTATTAAGATGCATGTTTTCACTTAGCAATGCATATTTTTATTTTTATTTCACTTAGTATAGCAAACATGCAGCTTTGGCCTCCCTTGGATGCTGTTACATTTGCCCACTCAACTACTGTAGCTTCTTCCACTTAAAAACATTTTTCAGACTGTTTGACAATTTTGATTGTTTGCTCTGTACATGGGGTTATTCAAAACATGATATTTAAACTGAAGATTCTACAAGAGACAATTTGAAACAAGTTGATCCAGTTTTCCCCACTTGTTCTATAATCTGAATCAAGGCAATAGATTTGTGTATATTCATGCTGAAACGTGATAGGAGATACAAACCACACTGCTTACTCCAAGTAATGCTATCACAAGGCAGAAACAAAGTCTCAAATTTCAGAACAAACCTTTTACACAGTGAGATGTAACAGTATATGCTAGTGACTCAAAGGGTGAGGGGATGTGGGGGAGGAATTTAGGGAACTTCTGACTGGGCTAAACTACAGTGGCTTAAAGATGTGCAAAGGTTCACCCCCTTAGCCACACTTACAAAGTTTCAGTCACTTGATCCAGGTCTTTACTCCTGTTCCAGAGATGTTGTCTCTCTTACCCCTCAACCCATTTTGGTAGTAAGATAGGCTCAGATATACCATGGTCATCTTTGTGATAAGAACCTAGCTGGATAGAAAAAGTTCTTCAGTTTGTCATACGGGACTGTGACAGTAATGTTAAGTACTCTGTCATACGCAGGGCTTAATATTCATCACCGCATTGCTATGTAATGTAGTAAATTACACATGCAAATATCATAGGCTCTCTAGCACTGGGGAAGGGGGATGAGACACCCACTGACATCAGTGGAGCAGCTCACAGTGGAGTTATTGTTTCAGGCTGTATTCATATGCAGGAGGTATGGTCTTTCAGCTGAGAACATCACATAATTTTAGTGGAGCGTCAGCATGCTTCCATGAGACAATGCAAATTTCGAGACAATCCCTGTGAGTGTAGGATAGGGTTTGTGATGCTAATACGGGTTAATTTGAGTAAGGGATTCCTGAGATACAGCCCCAATCCCCTGGAAAAAATCCAGTATTTCATAAAGTTTACAGATTCTAGCAGCTTGTAAGTTTGAAACCCACTGATCCTTGTCAGAAATCTGAGAATGAGCTGTGTAAACATAGGGGTGAATCCACCTCTTCAAGGTGTACATTGGGTTTGAGAGAGAGAATCTGAGTATGGAAGATAATTCAGAGAACACTTCAACTGTTTGAAGAGAAAATAAATTATACATGTGAATGCTTGCTTTGAGGGGATGGTGAATGGGGTGGAAGAGTAGATGGGGAGTGGGGTGGAGAGGTTTAAATCTACATTGGAGGATGGGGTGTTATGGAGAGAGGGATAAATGGCAATGGGTGGTAGGGAAAGGAAGAGAGGGTTGGGGCTCAAGTAGAGGGAGGAAATAGGGATTGGTGGAGTGAGAGAGAGCCCAAAATTTTACCCTACCAGGTATGTGCTGGGATCCGGGCGAGTCCTACCTCTGCTGTGTGGTCTGGGATCAGGGAAACCTTGCTTCTCTTGGTCTGCTGAGCCCCTCTCCTTGTTATTTCATGTGAGCTGCAAAATGGGGATAACAATGTAAAGTTCTTTAAGCTCTACTGATGAAAAGCACTATATAAAAGCTAGGTACTTCAGTAGTACATCCGCTGTAAAGCTGGGTGAGAACAACAACTGTCTAAATGACCACAGTCTCCTACCAGAAAACATGTCTCTCTTTCTTAAAATAACAAAACAGAGAAAAAAAAAACAGAAGGAAATTAAATGGCAAAAACTTTAACTCAGAGTTAAGGTTGCCCAGTGATAGCTCATGACCTTTCAGAATGTCAGGTTCAGCAAAATTCAAGCTCTTGGAAACAGAAATACAGGAAATAGAAAGTTAAGGTAAATGTCTGTTCAACCTTAACTCTGCCCTCCTCAAGTGATGCCCCAAAACACACATGCTTGAAATCTGCCTTTTCGTTGCAATGCAGAGGCACTACCAGCACCTGTCCTACACTTACAACAGTGAGCGTTCTCCCCTGATAGATTACCACCCTTGTAAAATTTAACAACCGCTTTTCACGGTTTTATAAACCCTTCATCGTTGCACACAGGAGATGAACTAAACCTTATGTTTTCTCCTACTTATCATTAAATCTGCAGACTGCTCTCACTACTGACAATACTCATAGATAGGGCCTTACCAAATTCATGGCCATGAAAAATGCATCATGGACTGTGAAATCTGGTGGTCATCCCCCCTCCGCCCCCGGTGAAATCTGGCCTTTTGTGTGCTTTTACCTTATACAATAGAGACTTCACGGGGGAGACTAGTGTTTCTCAGATTGGGGTTTCTGACCCAAAAGAGAGTTGCAGGGGTGTCGCAAGGTTATTTTAGGGGGGGGATCACTGTATTGCCACGCTTACTTCCACGCTGCCTTTAGAGCTGGGTGGCCAGAGAGCAGCGGTTGTTGGCCAGGTGCCCAGCTCTGAAGACAGCCCCCCACCAGCAGCAGCATAGAAGTAAGGGTGGCAATACCATACCATGCCATCCTTACTTCGGCACTGGTGCGGGGCTATCTTCAGAGCTTGGCACCCAGCCAACCCAGCTCTCTGGCCACCCAGCTCTAAAGGCAGCGCAGAAGTAAGGGTGGCAATACTGCGACACCCTCCCGCCCCCCAAAGAAACTTACGACCCCCTCCCCTCCGGCAACTCTTTTGGGTCAGAACCCCTACTATTACTACACCATGAAATTTCAGATTTAAATAGCTGAAGTCATGAAATTTGCAATTTTTAAAATCCTTGGACTGTGAAATTGACCAAAATGGATCATGAATTTTGTAGGGCCCTACTCATAGCTAAGGCTAAGATTTTTGTCATGGAGGTCACAGAAGTCACAGAATCTGTGATTTCCAGAGATCTCGGTGACATTTTCCACTTCAGCCCCAGCCACTATGGCTCCCCCCACCTTCCGCAGCTCTCAGTTGCCGCGGGCAGTGTGGGGTGACCCTGGCGCCCCAGCAGCAGTGAGTGCTAAACACTCCTCCCTCCCCATTTTGTCAGTTATTTTTAGTAAAAGTCAGGGACAGATCACGGGTTTCTATGAATTTTTGTTTACTGCTTGTGACCTGTCTGTGACTTTTTACTAAAAATAACCGTAAGAAAATCTTAGCCTTACTCATAGCAAGAAACCACCAGTGCCCTGTTATTGACATAACCTACACAATGCTGTATTGAAGTGATGCAGAGTGGAACCTCAGAGTACCCATTCACCCCTTTCCTTTGATCACAGGCATTGAGAGATTCAGACTGACATCTCCTCATATCACAGCCAAAGCTGTGATGTTTCTCATATCACAAACACATCTACCAACCTGTCCCATCTACTGCCTCCACCATTCAGTACCGATATACCTAAAACGCTGAATGCAACTGGAGTGCATGCAGACAAATCCCAGTGGCTTTTGCCAGCTCCAGTGGGACTGAATTAAGGTTGAGTGGGTGTTTACCTTAACTATGTATTTCCTGGTTTTCAGAAGTTTGAGATTCGCTGAACTCTGTTCTGGATAGACACAAGCAATCAGTGGGTAAACGTATTTGAGCTAATTTAATTTGTTTTGCCATTTAATAATTTTAAAAAAATTTGCTTGCTATAGTGAATAGAACTTCGTAAGGTTTATGTAAATGCTGAGTGACTGACCATAGATTGTATTAAGGATGCCATTATATAATCTAATTAAAACTGTTACACGTTTCCAGTTGAATTAAATGCTCTTGATCAAATCAGATTATAACATCACAGAACTGGCCCAGTTAGTAAGCTATAGTTCATGTAATAGTTACAAAGGAGCCCTAATTAAATAGAGCTTCATCTTTCCTTCTAAATTTTTGTGCAGACTGCTTTAAACATTTCTGTTTACACATCTTCGTTTTCATGTGTTTTCATATTTAAGTGAAGTCTAAGTTTTAGACCTATGATATTTGAAATGGTTAAATCCCCGATTCTGCAGCAACTGATGTTTGTGGTTAACTTTACACAATGTGGGTAGCTCACTGATTTCAGTGAAGCCACTCAGTATGGAAAGTTAAGCATGTGCATTAGTCTTTCCAGGATCAGGACATAAGACTGAATGATGGAGAACGGGGCTTCTGACTCTCTGAGTTGCAAATAAAAGTTTGTGTGGCATCAGTGCATAGAAATAAGTTTATGGAAGTAACTATGAATGCATCAAATTTCAGATTTTAATATCTGGGGTTACTTGTAATGATTTGTATTTGATCTAATGTGTCACGTGTGCAAACGCTATTAGTGTATCCTGTCAGTTCTTAATCAGCTTCAATAAAGTTTACTGGTGTTTGGCAAGAAAAACAGCAAACAGACTATCGATTCTATTTTCTCATTGGCTAATTTCCAAAACAAAAATTGAATAAATAGTGAATTTCTATTTTAATTTGAAAACAGATTGACAGTCTCTACCAGACTTCAGCTCAGTGAGATGTGAAACTGTCCAGATGTTGTACCTCAACTATGTGACTTATTCTGGAAATGCAAACAGACTTTTAAATGCATTGGTGCTACCAGTTGCTGCAGTGATACAGAATGTTAATGACGTTGATATGCATGTGCCCCATTAATAAAGATGAAACAAGTAGTGTATTCAGGAGCTGAATGGCTGTGTTATTGTAAAAGAGCATCAGAAGAAGGTATTGTTTTTCAGTGCAGAAATCTGTGAAAGCCTAGTGATTAGAAAATGTTTGGTTACTTTAGATGTTTCCATTAACCTTCTGCTGCTGTGTCATAGCATAACTTTTGGTTTGTTCTGAAGCATGAGAAAAATGTACCTTTGTTTTTGGCGGGGGTGGTGGTGAAATCAGCATGAGTGTTCGTTACAAATGAAAAGCTATAGCCACTTCAGCGGCTTCTGGATAGATTCCAAATGTGGGATCAAACTAAGTGTCAGGAATATTAATAGATTGGGGAATGGGGCTGGCTGAATGCAATAGGAGAAAAGATGTGAACCAAAAAAAAAATCACCAGAATTAGAGGGTAGATGACTAAATCATCAGTGAAATAGTCATCCACTAACCAAAATTCAGCAAAGTTATAGACATCAAAAATTTCAGCTGGAGAATATATATTTAGCCTATGGTAACTTTTACTTTCTGAATATAAATAAATTGTGATCTATTTCCAGTGATTATTTAAAGGAAAAATCATCAAGTGGTATAGTACAATTTGTAGAAAGCTCTTTTTCTTTATCTCCTGATAGATAATCTGCAGTTTAAGTGTTTTGGAACATTACTTATTAAAGTTTAATTTATACATCCTGTGGCTTCCAGTTTACCAGAGCATTTAAATGAGATGACCTCTTCTTTCAATCTTGTTCTCTCTGGCACTTGTTAAAATATAAGCAACAAAGTTAAATGTTAAGGATAGGTTTTAAATGGAATGGATAGAATCAGATATAGTCTGTTTAAAAATAAGTATTGCAATGAGTTCTGTCTGATGTGGTGTCTTATGGCAGATCCCATTATAAAACATCTTTCAATGTTTCTCACATTTCACGAACTATTCATTAGCGAGCTAGCTCAAATAACTAAACTTTTTAACTAAGCTTTCTCTTGCTTCTTGGAGAAGACCTGACCTTCCTTCCGCTGTAAGTCTTCATTACTCTTACTTCTTTTGCACATCACAGGAAATTGAGTCTTAAACCTTGTGTCTTCAAGACCAGTTAAATTTATTTCCTTCTTCCCAGCAAATTTTTGTGTGTGCATAAGGTGGCAGAGAAACAGTTCTTCTAGCAAGTGTACCCCTTCCTATATGGGGGCTGTACTGTAGTAGGCTTCCCTAAATATAAGCAAGGAATAGGCCTCTTTCAGAGGGTTGCTTTCTGTCTAAATCAGCCACTATAAATGGATGAATTACTCCCTTATTGCCCTTCCAACCCCTGTAGCTGAGAGAGTTGCCTCTGTTCTGCTGGCATTGGAAATGAGATACTACCAAGGTCAATATTTCATTCTGGATTACTAAACAGCAGTACAGTGCACTTTTAGGCACCAGGATGGCCTTTTCTAGATATTTGTTACTGAAAAGTATGATCCACTTGTTGATTAGTCCTCATGATCCTCAGAGTTGTTGCTCAGGTGTTGATCTTGAGAACCCAAAAACATGGCTGTACAATAAAAAGTAAGGTGTGTTTGTGTAACCTTTCTCTGTAGTCAGTTTCATTCCATCCCATAGGGTGTTGAGGCTGATATATTTTAATTTTTTTTAAGAAAAGTGATACACTGTTGAATACTAAATTGACCTAGCTTATAAACATTAGCTTTGATTTAAAAAAATCGTGTATTAGACATAGTATCCTTCACAAATTGTACTTTTCAAGTTCTAGTTTTGTTCATTTCGTGAAAATACTACTTAGCTCTGTGTCTTTGACATAGCATTTCATAGTAATAAATACACTTTATAATTTCTAAACGTGGTAGGTTCAGAAGAAGTTTCATACATGTTCAGTAGTTTACCTAATATAACACAGAAATACTTTTGCTGTATCAGAAATGGACAGTCACTAAAATGCATGAAGGATCGTTTGTTGTGGAGAGTCTCTTCTCAAAAGGTCACTGTATGTTTGGTTTGGCCTTTTTCTGGTCACTTAAAATTTAAAGACTCTTTTCCTTTTAACTTATATGTGGTTGTTGCATTTCATTGAATTTAAATTTTATAGTTCCTTTATTCAAAACATTAGAGAAAGGTAACTAGAATGTAATCACAACATATTCTGCAAAAATGTCTGTTTTCAGCTATCTTCAATGTCACCCAGCTACTTTTGTTTTACTGTATGTGAAAAATGATTGCATTTTAAAATGAATTCTTATTGTGCTTAATTTTAACTGTGATTCTCAAACTTAATGTTATGTTTGTTTTTTTGTTTATCCTAGGCTTTCTGTTCTGGATTTAGCCCTTAACGACACAGAATCGTTAAACATTGGATCCTCTAGGAATTTTCCTTTGTAACTCCTGTACAACTATGTCACCAGATCATCTTTCTTGAATATAACTGCTTGGTTATAAAGTTTTAATCACAATGAATTCAGGCTTATGGAGTCAAGAAAAAGCCAGTTCATCCTATTGGGAAGAGCGTATCTTTTATTTGCTTCTCCAGGAATGCAGTGTTTTAGACAAACAAAATCAAAAGCTTTTGAAAGTACCCAAGGGTAGTATAAGCCAGTTTATTCAAGATCGTTCTTCTGTGGGACACGGCAGAAATATCCCATCTAAAGGCAAGAAAATGCAGATTGGTTTAAAGGTTCTGGAACAACCGTATCCAGTCCTGTTTGTGGATGAGAAAGATGTTGTTGAAATAAATGAGAAACTAGCTGAGTTGCTTTTGGCTATTACCAGCTGTGAGGAAAGATACAGCCTATTTAAAAGCAAAAGCCGATTAAGTAAAGGCCTGCACATAGATGTTGGCTCACCTGTGAGAGTACAGCTGAGGTCGGGAGATGATAAATTTCCTGGGGTTGTTCGCTTCCGGGGACCCTTGTCACAAGACAGATTATTACCAGGGATATTTTTTGGAGTAGAACTACTGGTAAGTTGTTTTTTTTGCATGCTTGATACATTAGCTCAAACAAAATTTGTCACATAGTTCAATTTGTAAAAAATGACATCCATCCAGAAGGTCTGGATGCCCTGCAATTACTTAAAATTGAATACAGAATTATACAAAGCATCTATTTTCAGCCTTGTTACTTCCAGCACATTAAAGTCAGCTAGCAACAAGGACAACTTATGGGTGGTTTTTATTATTTTTATTAAATGAGGCTCCAATTCAGCAAAGTATTTAAGCACATAGCTAACTTTTTTAAGCATATGAATAGCCCTGGAACTTAAGCCAGTATGATTGCTCAGGTGCTTTTAGTTACTCACCTCCTAAAATACCTTGCTGAATCAGGTCCTAATTGTTTACTGGAATTTCTCCAAAATGATGAATTATAATTCCTACAAAAATATTAGTATTTTTAATGTTTTGGTTTCTCTTTCCAAAATCCAGGAAGAAGGTCGTGGTCAAGGCTTTACTGATGGACTGTACCAAGGAAAACAGTTTTTCAGATGCGATGAGGATTGTGGAGTTTTTGTTGCCTTGGACAAACTAGAGTTGGTGGAAGATGATGACAGTGAACTAGAGAGTGATTATGCAGCTCCAGTTGACACGATGCAGGTAGAACTTCCACCTTTGGAGATCAACTCCAGGGTTTCTCTGAAGATAGGAGAAGGTATAGAGTATGGGACAGTTATATTCTGTGATGTCTTACCAGGAAACGAAAGTTTAGGATACGTTGTTGGAGTGGACATGGTAAGAAAATCTGATTTTAATAACTTTTGCGTGTGTGTTAGTGAAAGTACATGCAATTAGAAGATAAACAGGTATCTACAAGTTACTTCGATGGAGGCTAATGACAGGAAAGTGGAAAATCAACACTGACATGTATAGATGGCATTCAGCAGCTATTTTTGGCATGAGGTAACAATATAGTATTTGACTCAAAAGTTTTTAGGCAGAATAGTCTGATACTATGATTAAGTTGCCTCCACTGCGTTACTTGCTTTGCTAGGTATCACATGAGGCTTGGTATTATTGAAGTAATGGTTTGGCTTGTGAGTATGATTTTTACATTTATTTTGCCTTTAGAGGAAATACACTGAATTACTTTTTCCTCTTTTGTTTTGGATTTTATTTTGGTATAACCAGTTTGTTTGCATAACTGCATATCTTTTTTTTTTTTTTTTTTTGGTCTGTATTTGCAAGAACACTGAGGTTTTGAAGAACGATATTTTACCTATCTATAAAATACTAAATCTTTTCTCTAAATTTAGTTGTCATGTTCATTTTGTTTAACTTAGCAATTTCTGAAAAATTTACTTTAAAATAAACAATACCCATGCTTTTGATAGAACCTGCAAAATGTTTTGGCCTGTGCTTCCTTTCCTGATTGCAGCGGCAGCAGCAGTTTGAACAGCTCCAGTGCTTGTTAGCTAACCTAATTATTAGTACAGAAAGAGAACTTAGTAGATGGCACATTCATGCAAACAGGAAATATTTGTGAGGTGGACTGGAAGAGGTAATCTTTTTTTCTTTTTTTATATTGCTTGTAAGATTTTTTTTTTTAAGCCCATACATGTTATAAATAAGTGGAATATTTTAACTCTTATTAAAAGAAGAATAAGAGTCTTCCATGGTGCAAAAACCTATTGTGCCATTGCATGAAGAATTGCATCAGTTTTGGCATTTCTATATTAATGACCAGTATTAATCAAGAACAATTTTCACATTTTTATTATCTTTAAGGCACTTCTGTTAATTAATGATCACATGTCTATTGCATGTTAAAATATTGTAGCAGAACATTATCTGTTGCCAACATTTATGGATTCTGAGAATGGTGTACTATGGATTTTCTTTTTTTTTAAATTCTGTACTTGAAATTTTGTTGCTAAGCAAAAATTTATTTGTCAAACTTTGTATTTTTCCACTTTGTGCCACATATGGCCAAACCTGTATCTAAACTCTTAAATGTGTGTGGTGTTTTTTTTTTAAATTCTGTAAATACTTCTTTTGGATAATACTTTGAGATCTTAATTTTTTATTTTTAGGATAATCCTATTGGGAACTGGGATGGAAGATACAATGGAAGACAACTTTGCAGTTTTGCAAGTGTAGAAAGTACACTTCTCTTGCATATCAATGATGTTATCCCAGGTATGCTTTGTGGATTTGAAAAACAACTGGCTAGTTAATATGTAAATCAGTGCAAAGTATATAATTGCAAAATAAGTGCATTAACATTTTTAAATATACCCCACTGATTAGCTTTTCTGGTATCTGCAACCCCTTCTGTTTATGCAATAACCATTCAAGTGGAGAGGATTTTTGATGGGAAGCAGATTGTCTAATGAATACTTGTGGATAAATATTTGAGTACTGGTGGTGGCAATGCATCCATTCTTGAAAAGATTCTTATTAATCATCCATCAGATTGTGTTGAGCAATTGTGAATATCTGGAACAAGAAAGTAATTTTTTGTGTAGTACGAAGCTTAGGTCATCCAGTACAATGCAAATAATACCATGGGATTTACCAGTATCACAAAATGCGAATAGCAAATACCCATAGTATTAATTTCTGAAACATCCAAGTTAAAACTGGAATGCATGCAGTTTGTTGTTCACATCGGTTCAACAAACTAACCTGCAATAACTACAACCTTTTTTTGTGTGGATACTTCACAAATGGTGTACTAAAATTCGGTTTTTCTAGCTCTGGTCAAAATGCTGTGCTCTGTGGTAATCAAAATTCTGATCTAGAATATGTAAACACCTAACTAAAATTTGTTACTTTTAGTATTATTTATATATATTTATAAAAAAAAGTATTTTGGGGGGTGGGGCCTAGCATAGTTGTGGTATTACACAGCTGGGGTCTGTAACTACAACCTTCTCCCCACTCTAACCGTTCTTCAAGAGTACATTCATGCTGAAGAGTGGTGTGAAATAGCACAGGCACATAATGCCACTCATGGAAGCATTATGTACATCTCCTACTCATTTGTTTAGTTTGCAGTACTTGGGGTGCACTGGATTCTGTTTTGTTTTTCCTCCAGAAAATAGGTTTCTTAGGGACTCCCACATATTATCCATAAAGAACGTTTGTTGCAACAGTCATAAGTCATAACTTATGATAAGTCATAAGTATTCAAAATTGTGGGTCTGTCTTAGTTGTTTCTACTAGCGACATTCATATTTTATGCTTTTGAATAGGAATTTTAATATCACAAAACCTGAACTCAGTGAATCTAGTTTTTCTGCTTTTAAAATGACAGGTTTCAGAGTAACAGCCGTGTTAGTCTGTATTCGCAAAAACAAAAGGAGTACTTGTGGCACCTTAGAGACTAACCAATTTATTTTGAGCATGAGCTTTCGTGAGCTACAGCTCACTTCATCAGATGCATACCGTGGAAACTGCAGCAGACTTTATATATACACAGAGAATATGAAACAATACCTCCTCCCACCCCACTGTCCTGCTGGTAATAGCTTATCTAAAGTAATCTTCAGGTTAGGCCATTTCCAGCACAAATCCAGGTTTTCTCACCCTCCACCCCCCCCACACACAAATTCACTCTGGTGGAGGGTGAGAAAACTTGGATTTGTGCTGGAAATGGCCTAATCTGAAGATTACTTTAGATAAGCTATTACCAGCAGGACAGTGGGGTGGGAGGAGGTATTGTTTCATATTCTCTGTGTATATATAAAGTCTGCTGCAGTTTCCACGGTATGCATCTGATGAAGTGAGCTGTAGCTCACGAAAGCTCATGCTCAAATAAATTGGTTAGTCTCTAAGGTGCCACAAGTACTCCTTTTGTTTTTGCTTTTAAAATGTAGACTTCAAAGTACAGAAATAATTTGTGGTCTTTTACTTAATAAATACAACTGAGTATACCTTTTAGTCATCCAAAAATTAGGTTTTGTTCCGCTCAGTTTTGCTAAGTTGCTGTGTAATGCCCAAATATAGCAAAGTATTTAAGCATATCCGTGCCTATCTTTAAGCAGGTGTGTAGTCTAGTTTAGTTTATTTTAATGGAGTTACTTGCATGGTTAAAGTTAAGCATATGTTTAAATGCCTTGCTTACTTGGGGCCTAACAGTTCAAAAAGAATGACTATAGTCTTTTTTTATATTTTAAATACAGTTTTATTGTCAACTGTGTCATGGTAAGTTGCTGGAACTTAAGAGGAACTATACACTTTATCATGGTAAAATGGTAAATCCTTCCAAAAAAATCCCAAGTATCTTCAGGGGATGTTGTTTTGGATGGCTGGGCAGAGATAAGCTAATGTACTCCAGCAGAAGTCACTGAAGTGTGTTTAAATGTACTACTCCTAAGGGGTTATGCTGCTAAAATGTAAATGAACTGCTGTTCAGAAACATGAGGGTTTTTTTTATTTGAACTCTAAAAGATATGTTGCATGTTCCAAATCTTCTGATGTTATGCAGAAGAAATGATTTTCTGCTTGCATGATAACTTGCTGTTTTCAATGAACTACATTTAGCGCATTGTGCATAAAATAGGCGGAAATGCAATCAACATTATATTTAAATTGTTGCATGACTTGTGTTTTTTTTTTTTTTTTTTTTTTTAAATTCTCTTAATTTTTTGTCAATTCTTTCTGTAAAGGGGGGGGAGAACATCTTATACTTGGGGTGAGGGGAGGAAGAGTTCTTCATTGGCTTGCAATTAATAAGTGGGTTTTTGACCACATGCAGAATATGAGACATTACAACATACAAAGACAAACCACAGCCTAACAAACGTATAATTGATATACTTTTGGAAAACTGAGGCAGCTAGATTGTGGCATAAGTTCATTTAAAGTTATGCTTGTTTTGGGGGTCTTGTCTTCTATATTGTCATCTTGCAAGGTTCTATTATTTAGTTTCATTTTGCAGTGTACATTGTAGATTTTCCAGTAGCAGGGAACTGTTTCTTAAAATTTCATCCATAATCTCGTGAAAAATCCCATGAATAGTTCTGAAATACATTTTGGTTCTTCATGCTTCAACTTCTTGCAGTAAACATAAAATTGACATGTTACAAAATGCAAGTTTTTATCTTTTTGCTTGTCTGAAATGTTAAAGGATGTCTTGTGGAACAGTACATAAAATATAGTTAATGAAATTGGGGAGGGGAACCTTACAATGAAATTAAAGTGTTTCTTACACCTTCATCATGACATCAGACCTATTCCAAGATGTAGTCATAAAAGGCCTGATATTAAAAAAATATATTGTAGGTCTGCTTCCTCAAGAATATATTTATGTGGAACATTTGTAAGTGCGCTTTTTAAAAAGGTACCATTGACTTGAAATCTGGTCCACTTCGAAAACTAAGTGGGGAATACTTTCAGGTACCTACCTCAAAATCCCATCCAATTATTGTGAGAACTGATAGGCACCCAGATTTGAAAATTTTGGCCTAAACTTAGGCTACAAAAGCCATACTTAGGTAACTCATCATGAAATCAGTCTGATTTTCCCCTCATCCAACCCCCACTTTCTATAAGGTGATGGTCACCCACAGAGACCATTTAAATTAACAGGAGCTGCATGTGCCCAGTAGTCTCGAAAATCGGGCCACGTGTTAAGACTCTGACCTTGTATACCCAGGCTTGAAATCTTTGGCCGTAAGTTTTTAATAAGAGAAATGTTAATGATCATTTTATTTTACTGATTCTTGGTTGTGGTAGTAGAGGGACATTTACTGTGCTTTATTGTACTATGGTTTTAAAGGTTTTATACATACTTTTTGCCTTATAAGCATAGTTTTATAACCTCTGTTATGCTTGCAGCTATGTGAAAAAACTAAAATTCTACCTCTATGCCTATTCTAGAGACTGTATCACAGGACAGGAGACTTCCCAAACTTGCCTTTGCCTCAAGAGGTGGTGGTGACAAAAGCTTATTCAATCATAGTAAGCAAAAGGTCACAGGTACTTGAGAGTAATTTTACTTCTTAAAAACAGTCCTTCTTACTTTATTTTTAGGGATGTTTGTAGGAAAAGGGAGCATTTTTAATTTATTTATTTATTTGTTCATCTGCTCTTCCTTGGCATTTGAAGTCAGTCCTTTGTGAAATCATAATAAAGACTTCAGGTGAGGAATAGCAGCAACTGTTTCCATGAAAATGGCCGTAAGAAAAAACACTGGCAGGGAAATACAAAAAAATACATTGCATAGAAGCAGAATACAAAGCTGAATGTGGGTGTAGTTTTTTTTTTTTTCAGTTTTCCTGGAGGTTCACTTAGTTGGTTGTAAATAGGTTTGGAAAGATTAGACTTTTCGGTAAATGTCAATTTCTCTCTGGCTTCTCTTCCCCCCGCCCCCCAAAAAAAAAAAAGAGCAAACCTTCTGTTGATGATTGGAGATTGCAGATAGGCAAAAGTAAGAAAAATGCCACTCGAGAACTTGTTATTTTGGTTAAGAATATTTACTGTGTATATTTTGACACATTATATTATAGTTTCTTTTAACAATGTTAAAGCTCTAACATTTTGAATCTCAATGTCTACCTTCATTAAATAATTCTGAACCCCCTCCATAATTTTGCACAACTGTAAAAAACAATTAAAATTAAAATGATTAAAAATAAACATATCAAAATTGCAGTAACTTTTTAAATAAAATCAGTTTTTTGCCAAGCCTAGTTGTAAAATTACCATCTGCAAAGTGAACATTTTGCAAAAAATATCCCCACTCCCCGGCTCCAGTCCTGCATTAAGTGGATGTCCATTGAGGTTTGTGTAACTCTGTGGGCACAGGGATCTACCTGCATGGAATTCAGTGTGGAATTGGACCTTAGTTTGCTCTTCTACTCTGAATAATTAATTTTTATTTAAAGGGTAACCAGTTAAATAAATATATATGAAACTTCAGCTTGGACAATTAAAATAGTTTGAGGAGCAATGTTACCTCAGTGCAGGCTTTGAACTTTGTTGTCTTTGCTGCAGGAGTACTCGCTGCCCCTGGAAAGTGGGAGGCAGGATTGCTTGTGTACAAGATATGTAATGAAATGAGCACAAAGCAGGATTTTTATTAATGCTGTTTCTTCTAGGATCTACCTCCGAGCCTGGAAATAGAAACAGATCTGAATTTTTTTACACATTAAATGGCTCTCCAGTTGATTCTCAACCACAAACTAAATCAAAAAACACATGGTATATTGACGAAGGTAATGAGGGATAAGTTACCCTTTTATACAAATGCATGCTGTTTTACATAAGGCTATACTGAAATGTTCATTAGCACTGTGGAAAGTGAGTGTTACCTGGGCAGGGAGGGGGGAATCAAACTGTTTGAAATAGGTGTTCTGTGTTTGATCATGCCAAACATTGAAGAATACCCCTTTAACCAGTGGTGGACAACCTGCGGCCCGCAGGCCACATGCAGCCTGTCAGGGTAATCCACTGGTGGGCTGCGAAACAGTTTAACATTGACCGTCCCGGCAAATGGGACCTTGGGAAGCGGTGGCCAGCACATCCCTGTGGTCCGTGTCCCTTCCTGCAGTTCCCATTTGCCGGGAACGGCTAACCGGGGCCGCTGGGAGCTGCAGGCAGCCGTGCAAATGTAGACAAACTGTCTGGTGGCCCTCCAGCAGATTACACTGATAGGCTGCAGGTTGCCCACCACTGCCTGAGAGGTATTATATACACTTTAATCTTAACTTGAAGATTGTAGCTTTTCAACTCTCTGGTAGGTAGGTATGTAACAAACTCATTGTATGTAAATGGGGGCGAGTTATACGTGTTACACATGACATTGTTGAGGCACATCACTGAATGTGGATGATACCTTCAAACCTCCTCCTGGTACATAAAGGAGTTTTATCTGACTCATCCTTCTGTAGTTTATTTAACTCTCCAGTTTTAAGTGGATCATAATATTGCCATATTCAGTACACCAGTTGTTCAGAGTTATAACAAAATCAGCTAGCTATGTTTGATAAAACAAAATGGTACTTGCATTTTTGTATCTCTAAAGTTTCTTGAAACTGCACACTTGATTTTAAGGAAATACCTAAAGCATGTAGGATCAGTAAATTTCTTGATAGTTTCTGCTCTTGTCTAACAAAAGACAGAGAGGTTTATACTATCCCCAGAAATTGCTTCTAGGGTCATAACAGGTGTGTGTCATCTGGCAAGGAGTTCTTATGGCTGAAACTGGGGAGGGAGACTGCTAAAAACATGGGTTTACAATGAAAGCACATACAGCAGTAACAGGCACTGAAGTCAATAAACTTAAAAATGAAACTGAGTTAAGATCATTCCTGGCTGCCTAGCAAATAATAAATGTATTATTTCAGTGTAAAATCAGTTTGAGAGAGAATTTCCCTGATTTAAAGTGAGTAAGAACTTATCATTTCCTGGAAAGTAACAAGCATGAAGGAGTTAATTTTGTGTTTTTGGAATTTTTAAATACTGTCACATGACAAGGCTGACAAGAAAAGAATAAGTTGCTACTTGCTCTGTGAATGCCAGTTGTGCATCGTAGACCAGCTAGGGAGTTGAGACAAGACGTAAGACGCTTATAAATAGTATCAAACTAGTACATCTGCTTGTGACCTCATTTATCTAGCACTGAATTACTCATGATTTATTTACGTTTCTTCAGGTAGCAAGTCAGTTACTTTATCCTGCATAAGCACTAGATGACAGATCCTATCTCTGCGTGAACCAAAATATACTCTTACGATATGCCCAGGGGATAAATGATGTCCTAAATCAGATATTTATAACCTATAGTTAATAACAAGCAAATGTGAAACATACTACACTAGTTACTAACTGCCAGCTGTCAAGTCATTCCATGATTCCTGTTGACATGTATATTAAGACAACTGGTTTTTTTTGGCCATTCCACATAGCATATTTCTTAAAATTTGTGACACCTGGACACAGCTATAAAGATTGGCAGTGTAAGAAAATTCTATTCTATATTTATCTTTAGACTAAGTCTTCCTATAGTTGCCTGCTAATGTACCCTACCTTGACTTAGAAAATCTGTGCTCTTTGCTGCATTATGCTGTGGAGTCTCCTCACCAAACACTGCAAATATTATGCCTGATTTAGGGTGATAACTTTGTGAAATGGATTATTGTCCATTAGGAAGAGATGTGAGGTTATAAACTATTTACTTAGTTTGGCAAACTTGACTAAATACAGGAAAAATCTAGAAGCAAAAGGAACAGTGTTTTGTGATGTCAGGAAATGTTGCTCCACAAGCATAATAGCATATTAGCTGCCCTTTTCATTTTAAATGAAATGAAATAATTTAGGCCTTCAGCAGAGTTACGTAATTTTGAATACTAGCTTGTGCAGGAGGAAGAGGGATAGACACTCTCTCTCCCCCAGCAGAAGACATGCATCTGGGACACACAATTCTTGGAGCTTTTTGGCATACTGGGAAAATGTGCTTACAGCACCATATACAGTAGCACAACATGGCATAATTCCCTTCTCTGTGCCTAGCAGTTCTGTTGGCTGCTGTGGAAGTGAGCACAGGTCTAGCCCTACCTACTCACCCGGGTGTCTCATACTTCCAGTAGTGTTTGGAGGCAGCATGTAGAGAGGCTAGCTGGGGCTCGTCTCTCTCTGGGCGGCCAGGAACCACACTGCCTCACTACCTTTGGGCTCTTGCGGAGAATTAGTCTGGCTGCGGGAGTCTTCCTCTATGGCCTTAGTGAAGGTACAGATAAACACAGTGAGCCTAGGTCAGGCTGGGGCAATGGTGAGTCAGGCCCTCAGGCAGGGGCTGAGCAGTAACAGTATATAATAACAGGCCCAAGCCCTAGGTTCCAATGGGCCTGGGAGAGGGGGAGACTGCCACCCACAAGTTGGGTGGCAGGGGGATGCAGACCCTCCCACTCCACTGCATCCCAGCCCGGGGCCCTAGCAGCAGCAGAAGACCCACTACTGACTCAGTGGGGATCCTGGCCGCAACACACTGACATTGGCTGCAGCACTGCGAGAACCCGACTAGAGTTGGCTGCCCCCAGGCTATTCCCAGACTCCCCCTCTTGAGGTACCTGGGTCAGGGTGGTGTCCTCATGGGGGTCCAGCACCATGGATTCCTTGGGATAGCTGGCACGGGGCAACTCCTCTGGGTAGCTGGCGCGGGGCAGGTCGGGCCAGTCCTCGGGTTTTCCGCAGGCCGCTGGGCTTTCCCAGTTGTGAGCTAGGCCGGAGGCGTCTGGCCTTCCCAGCGTCTGCTTCCCTAGTGAGCCCTGAGGTTGGGCCTTTATACTTCCAGGGCAACGCCTGACTCTTGGGGGCGGGCTCAGAGCTCCCTGGCTCCGCTCACTGTGGTGTCTGGAGGGGCTCGTCCCTCTCCAGGGTGGCAGGGAACCACACCGCCTCACTACACAGCAATTCCTGGTATCTCTACAATTTGTGACTAGTTTCCGCTTGCAATGGTAGGGAAGACCTTCTGGTGCACCCGCACAGGGACCAATCATAACAGCATTTTCTATCCACAGCTACAGTAAGATACTGTTTTTGACCTACAGAGCCTTTCTTTGGGAAGCGAGTGAGCTACTTAATTTGTCCCTTGTTTCTTTGTTAACAGTTGCTGAAGACCCTGCAAAATCACTTGCCGACCCATCTTCTGGATTCGGTCATTCTTCACCACCACTACAGCCGCCTCCAACAAACTGTTTATCTAACGAAAATAGATTTCACTCTCTACCTTTTAGCCTGACAAAAACGTCTCATACTAATGGTACTATTGGACATAGCCCCCTCTCTCTGTCTGTTCAATCAGTTATTGGGGATTTGAACACTGCTGCCACCCAGGAAAGTCCATCAACAGTAGTGCCTGTCAATAACTTGCATGGTCTTGAGGCAGGTTCACTGGCTGAAGTTAAAGAGAATCCTCCTTTCTATGGAGTAATCCGCTGGATTGGTCAGCCCCCAGGAGTAAATGAAGTATTGGCTGGATTGGAACTGGTAAATAATACAAACTGCACAGTCGTATTGTTTACAGAGTTCTATTTTCTGTCTGTCTTGCAATTTAAGTAATAGTTTTGTAACTGAGGACCAGAGCCCATGTACTCTACAAAATACCAGTAATTTGGCTTGGCTGAAATATAGTTGTCACATGATCTGAGTGCAGCATAGTTTAAATTTTTGAATAGGACTTAATCATTTTATAACTCCATTAAAGCCCTGTTTCATCACCAAGTTATGAGATGGTTGGGATCTTTCTGTACTATAGATAAAACTGTTGTAGTTAGACATTTTTGTAGTGTAGAAGAGCCTTAAATTCCTTTTATTTGTTTCTTAGTTTATATAGGCTGCTCCATCAGAATTTGTGAATTACTGGACATCCATCATTTTCTCTTTAAAAAGACAGGGAATACAACCTACATAAAATATTGTCTGTAATAGTCTTCAGAATGTGAAGGCTGTTACCAGATGGTAGAATATTAGCACAATGATTGCCACCATAGTTCCATGGTAACTAATAGTTATATTCAGAGCCTTGAATTTAACAGTGGATTTAAGTCATACTTAATAGGTAGAGCAGAGCAGAAAATGGTTTTCCAAGTCCTGCTCTGCTTTGGAACAAAACTGGGACTTTTCAAATTTTTCTTTGGAGGGAGGAAGGGAGAGAAAAGAGAGACACACACCCACCCCAGAATAGCCCTAACCACTATATACTAGCATTCACCTGGGATATGGGAGACCTGGGATCAAATCCTTGCACTGCCAGATGAAGAGTGCTCTAACCACAAGGCAACTGGTTATTTTGGGGTGGATTTCTCTCGGTCTCTCCTGTTGGAGTGTCTTCACTTCATATGAGTAATATTTATTGGGCTAGAGAGAGACTCTATAGCCAAGTGATTAGAGTATTCATTGGGATGTGTGAGCCCAGTTTCCAGTCCATGAGTCTTTCATGTCCCATTTGAGTGTCCCAAGAAATCTTTCCTGACAAAAGTTACTGGAAAAAGTGTTTTTGTTTTTTCTCCTCCCCTTTCAGTTTTGATGAATTAGCATTGTCATTGACAAACCATTTTGCCGAAAATTCCCAACCAGTTCTACTTACAAGGCCAATTACACAAATTTCAAATAAAGCCACAGTTGCAGCAGAATTATGCAGATTTGTGTTATGATTTTGATATTTTTATGGTAGTTGTAGACCTGGTTGTGACTGTGCAGCAACTAAATTATTTTCTGTGCACGTAATATGATGCCTCTTAAGAATAATTTTCTGTTGAATTTTACACAAGTATGTATTAAAATCCTAGCAGTATACGTATGGTAAAAACACATGAGGCAGATGAGGACATGGGTGCATTTTGATTTGTCACCAAAAAAACCACTGTAGCTGATTAACTCTGTCCTTCATCCTATATTTGCAGTCACAAATGATCTGCAGGCTGTGTTTTGTGACTCCATGGGCTAAACTTGGCCTTTGGACTTGCACATAGTACACTTCTGCAATAGGTCTAACATCTGTTTAATAGTCATTAATACCTTTGACAGCATCCTTGAAATAGCTATCTTCCAGTCTTAATCATTCTGTTCCCTGTTAGAATTATACTTCAAACATTCAGACTTCCTTCATGCTCACACGGTTACAGAAGCTGCACTGGTATATTTCCCCCCAGCCTGCAATGAAAAAATTCAAACGATAATTATTTATGGTGGTGAAAAATACTGCATAGAGAATACCGTAAACTTACCTGATTGCAGAGGGGTTGAAGGGCAGAGAAATGTGGCTTTGCTGGTCTTATCATTAAACTAAAAATAAATCACTCCTGAACTGAAGCCATATATACCAACTTGCAGCTCTAAATCAATCTTGCATCGCAGAGTAGAAAACTTGAATAGAGGTGTCTTTATCATAGATATCTTGTCAAACACCTAAATCACCAGAATCCTAGGAATTGGACTTCTAGGACAGTAGTTCTGCATGCATTTTTTTCCATTTTTTTTAAAAAAAAGTGGTAAACCCCCTCTGTTTCGTTTTCAGGAAGATGAATGCGCCAGCTGTACAGATGGAACATTTAAAGGAACTAGATACTTCACCTGTGCCCCCAAAAAGGCTCTCTTTGTTAAACTCAAGAGCTGCAGGCCAGATTCTAGGTTTGCGTCACTGCAGCCTGTTCCCAACCAGATTGAACGCTGCAACTCTCTAGGTATTGAACATGTCCTTCTCAATTATTTACTAATGTGGAAGTAACATTGTTTCTGATTTTGGTTCTTCATGCAGTAGTCAGCTAGAAATACATACCGTTTAAAAGGCTGTACAAACACTACTTAATCTGATTAGTAGTTGGTGAGAGTACTATGCACAGAACACAATTTAACATTTTTCTGTGAATTATTCCGTCAATGACTTTAAAGCAAAAAAATGTTCTACCACTACTTTTAAGAAAGTTGAAGCTTTTTCCTATTGCAGTCTTATATATCATATGACAAAGATCAGTGTGTAAATTGTGAAATGTATTGGAAATTGAAGTTTTTAATTACACTTGGCATTTCTCACTTTACTGATGGCAGCAGCAATCTTGCTGCGAGTTTTATAGAAATGTAGAGTTGGAAGAGACGTCGAGAGGTTATCTAGTCCAGTCCTCTGTGCTGAGGCAGGACACCCTGACAAGTGTTTTTCTAACCTGTTCTTAAAACCTTCAATTATGGGGATTCCATAACTTTCATTGGAAGCCTGTTTCAATGCTTAACTATCTCTATAGCTAGAACCTTTTTCCTAAATCTCCCTTGATGCAGGTTGAGCCAATTACATTTGCAACTCCAGCAATATATGATCTGGTTCAGATCCTGTAAGTCCGCTTCCATTCTCCTTCAATACAGCTTATTTTGAGAGGGGAAAAAATCAGCATGTAAATACTAACAACTTATTAAATGGAAAAGAGTGCTTGTGTACGTGGTGGAGGCATATTCTCTGGATGCAAAATATTCAGACTGTCTTGATGATCTTGTGCTAGATGTGTTTTGGCAAAGAGAAATAGAGTTTCTAAACATTCGTACGTTTTAAGATGGTTTAAACAAAACGTGTAAAAATTAGGATGAAATTCATTTGTGCACACTAGATGAAACTCTATTCCAGTGTAGTGGGCTCAATCCAAGTGTGGTAATGTGGGACATCAGTGGGGCTTTAAGGACTTGTGCACCATCGCTGCAGAATGTGTTTCACTCACTGAGAATAAATAGTACAATAAATGCCACACTGCTTCCTTCCAGGACCTGAAGAGCAGCTCTCTGTTGCTTGAAAGTTTGTACATTCCTTCAAGACAAATTGGTCCAATAGAATGTTACATCACTAACTTTGTCTCCCTTTCTAGTATAGGGAAAGAATGGTTTTAAAGTAAGCAATATGTTGTCTACAAAACACTTATAGAAAAATCTTGATGGAGGTGAAATTTTGAAGCTTTCAAGTAACTTTAAAAAAATATTTTCAGCCTTTGGAGGATACTTAAGTGAAGTAGTAGAAGAAAACACTCCTCCAAAAACAGAAAAAGAAGGTTTAGAGACCATGATTGGAAAGAAGAAAGGTATCCAGGGTCATTACAATTCCTGTTACTTAGACTCCACCTTATTCTGGTAAGGTTTTTTTAATTTTTTTTTTTAATTTCTTTTAATTTGTGCAACTGAATTCAAAGATGTGGGTGAGGAGAAATGTTACAAACATAATAGAGTAGCAGAGTACTAATTTGTATTGAATGTTTTGCATTATTGCTGTACAATGAACAATACATATATATGATTACATACTGGAGATGAACATAGTGGAATAACTATTGTACATGTTATGCCAGTGTAGGGATTACATTCATTTCAGTTGAATGGAACCCACCAGGGCCGGATTGGCTCCTGACTATACATTGTGATATTCACTGAGTGGGTTAAATAACTTCCTAACATGAAATGTTTAATTTGAATTCTTGACTGGTTTCCAGTCCTTATTCTTGTCTTCTACCTTTATTTTCTTTGGTGTGGGGTAATTTATTTTTGCTTGATTTTGTTCTTTACTTCCTCCTCTGGCCTTCATTGGTTTGTCTTGAGACTTAGTTATGTTCCTCAGCATTTTACAGAATGAAAATAATTTTTTTTTCTCTTTCAGCCTTTTTTCTTTTAGCTCTGTTTTGGACACTGTTTTACTTAGACCAAAAGAAAAGAATGATGTAGAATATTACAGTGAAACTCAAGAGCTGCTAAGGACAGAGATTGTAAACCCTCTGCGGATGTAAGTAGTTGCATAGAAAACATTGTATCAGAAGTAGCCAATGAGTCTCCAGTCTAGTATAAATTTCATAAATACCTAGCCAACTGTGCAATAGTATGTCAAGGGAATGAAAAGTTCCTTCCTGAGGACTGCTGTTGTGAGGCAGCGAGGATAAACTGCTCTGGTGATTTTTAATCTAATTGGTGTAACTGCAGATGATCTTACAAAAAATGTAAGACTGCATAGTTATATCGGCATTTCCATTTTCTGGAACTGGAAACAAACTTGTCTCTAGCTTTAGATAAACCATATGTGTTGGCACAAAATAAGTGGTAGTAGTCACCAATGGTGACTTGGATAGACAGATTGTTCTAACTACCCAACATCTTGATAACTATGGCATGAAAAACAGTTGTGCCTCAGTTTCTCTTCTGTTTAGGATTGTGTGATTCAGACGGACTCTTCTCTTCCTCGTTAGTCATTAGTAACAATCACAACTGGTTTTAAAAAGTTTCAGAAAATTCTGCTTTGTGGGTATATCATACACTGAAATAAATCATTTAGCAAATTATATTAAAAGAGAAATTCAAAGGTAATGAGTAGAGATGAGAAGTTTGAGGCTCATAGAACAAAGGAAATGTTACAGTAGGACATACATAGCAATATGCAGTGGGGATTATAAATTCATCTTTAGTTCAAAAAAAGATCACTGGGGTCTATGAAAACATAATTAATTAGTAATGGTTATAGTTCTGAAGCTATACTTTGGTATTACCATTAATAGCTTCTTTGTAAAAGTTTTAGCTTTCTTCCTTTGAAGAAAAATGCTGGATTTTGAACTCTTAGAAGTGAAGATGTGCACACCACTGGTGTATTTTGTGATTCCATGGCCAGAGAATGGATTGCACAATCTATCTCCAGCCAAAGAAATCTCAGATGATTGCTAGGACAGAAAATTAAAAGCTTTTTGTTTGTTTTTGTTTTTTGTCTCCCCTTGCCCCCAGTGTTTCAAGGCTTTTCGCTACACCTTCCCACAATATAGAAAGAGGAGACACGTCTCCTCTCTAATTCACAAAACTTCAACCACCTCCATGTTTCAAACACAGCTTTTTGCATTCAGGAAAAAGTGAAATACTCTTAACTGGAACAATTTCTGCAATGCTGTTGTGTACTGTCATTATAAAATTTGGTGAATACTGAATATGGTGGCGTAGTGCAAGTGAAATTGACAACTATTCCAAAACTGAAATGTGTGTAACATTTTAGTATTCCGATAAATAACACAAGAAACTAATTTGTTTCATGTTTTATAAAACTCTGAATTTACATGAAGCTATCACAGAAATGTCCATGCACCTCAGAATTCAGCAGCACTCTGTCACAGAAAACTGTGGCAATGATAAAGAACTTGGTCCATTGTGCTGCAGAATACAAGAGGTCTGGCATTTAGATTTATGAGGGGAATGCCAGATACTATAAAAGTCAGTAAGGGAAATAAAGCTTTTTGAGCAAATAGTCTGTATTCTAGCTTCTGGTTATTAAGTCTCTCTTCTCTACTGACTTGATGATGAAAAGGGTTAGCTAATAGTTTATTAAACCAATTTCTTAATGTAGTTACGGATATGTGTGTGCCACGAAAATAATGAAATTGAGGAAAATACTTGAAAAAGTTGAAGCTGCATCAGGATTCACTTCTGAGGAAAAAGGTAATTGTAGAGGTGTTTGGTTTTTTTTTTTGCTTCTAGATATCTAGTAGTTGCTATAAGAAGGGACCGAAAAAATATATTAATTACATATTCTATGTTAAGATATACAGAGATTTTTTTTTTTCTGTAGCACCCATCACTATAGTATCAAAACTTTGATTTAGGGATGGAGATTGAAGAATTTACTCTCCTGCTAGCTACTGCTGAATGAGGAGGCCTAAACTAGCAATTTCTGCAGAATCTAAGCTTTTGGTTCTCTCTCCCCCCCCCCCCCCCCTTCCCTGTATTACAAAGGGGAAACTTCTTCCACCAGCCAGAGGAGGTCCAAGGCTGATATGAAAAAAAAAAAACCAGAGACCATGAGAGAGGTTGGAAAAAGAACTTTCTTTAGGAAGGCCAGCACCTTCCTCATGGAATGATCTTGAGCTCCTCCATAAAGCCCTTCCCCTTTCTGCTTTCAGGTCTTTCCTGAAGACTCACCTATGTTGTGAGGGAAACTAGCTGACTTTTACTTACAGGTTTGAGACTAATTAGCTGTAAAATATATTAAAAAACCAACAATCACAATATTTTATTACCAAGATGTGACCAGTCACTGCTCAACTATTCAGCTAATTTCCTTCTTTTCTGTTGGGAAAGTAGCATGCACTTTGCAGGTCCTGCTGGAAGCAAATTAATAATCCCTTCAATTAGGAGTGATAAGAAGACACGCCCACTCTTTTTGATATTGAGATCTGGATAGCAGATGTCTGTCTCTGTCTGTCTGATCAATATTAAATTGGAGGCTGTGACACACCAACAAAGTAAAAATGATTACCACTGTAGATATTTCTTGCATCGATTAGCAGATACTGTAATTACTTTTCTATTTCCTCTGCTGGTGGTAGCTTTTTTCCGTCTTCTCAGGATAAAATTTCACAGGGTCAAATAATTCCCTTTGGAGTAGGATATCTTTGTTCATCTGTAAGTCTTGTTATCCAGAATTTAGCCTTCATCTGTTTGATTCTGTTTGGTGCTTAGTAGATGATGAAGTTGAGGATTGTGAGCTCCCAAATGTGGCAGTTGATAAGTTGACATAATTACGATGCTACTAAAATTGAATGTTTTGTTGGGTTTTTTTGTTCCAATTAGAATAAAGCTGCTTAATTTTATTACAGAAAACAGTCTTGGAGATTGTATGTGCTTTAACATGCTACTATTACTTTTATTTTTGTCCAGATCCAGAAGAATTCTTGAATATTTTATTTCATCATATTTTAAGAGTAGAGCCACTGTTAAAAATAAGGTAAAATGCTCTTTTGACTAAGCAATAAAAATGTACATGTTGAACTCTCACAGCCAGATTTATTCTGCCAGTGATGCTAATGCCAGTGCAGGAGCTGAAAAAAGGGCTTCCACCCTTAAAGCTGGTCCTTAAATTATGCTCCTTGCTAACACTGCCTTCAGCCTCATTTGGGGATGTGACAGGGTGCTGAGTAAGGAGAGCTTAATCATCCCCCTGCCACTCCAGCCTCAATCAAGGGGGTTGGATTGGGGCTAGTTGAAGAGCCCTGTGCCTGCCTGGCAACGAGAAACAGCTGCCAGCCTTATTAGTTAGGGGCTATAAAAGCTAGGGGAGGAGAGAGGCAGGCACAGGGAAGGGTGGGGGCTGGGACTGGGTGGGGCAGGGCAGGGCCCAGGCCTGCTGCTGGCAAAGTTTGGCTGTGAAAAACCTGTACGTAAGTAGTAAGGCGGTCGTGGGAAACAGCTGTAAATAAAGAGCACTGGTGTTTGCATCAACCTGAGGCATTCCTGACTGGTTTGCGAGGGAAGCAGGGGCAGAAACCAGAGGGGCCCAGCTTACGTATCACGACAGGGGGGTATCAGCAAAGCATATTGCTGCTTTGGCTTTGCCTACTGCTGCCTCTGGCTTGCTCCTAAAAGCCCTTTGTGTCAAGGTTTTTGGTTCCCTGGGGATGGTGTAAAGGTCTCCTGCCCCTGTTTGTTATACATGTTGGCCTTATGTGCCTGACCTTTTATGGCCCCTTTGTACCAGCATAGCTAACCCACAGGGCCCATAGAGCAATTCTGAATCTAGCCCTTACTGTGTAGCCAGTTACTTTTGGAACAACTTTTTGAAGCAATCTTAAGCAGTAGAATCTGACATAAAATATTATGGCTTTTCAGGAAAAATGTAATAGTTTGCTGTGGAGGAGGCATGAAGATTTTGATTCCTTATTTCTTTCAAAGTTAAACACATGCAGTCCTTATTAAAAATAATTCTTTATAAAATTGTAGGGCCTCATTCTCCCCTATGCAAGTTATTCTTTCTAAGGCAGGACGAGAGAACTAATCTAACTCATGGAGTTTTATATTCATTCTTCGGGAATAGGATGTTGGGGGTTTATTCACCCCCACCCCCACATAGAATTGGCAGAGATTTTGCCCCCTAAATCTGCATGTCTTTGGGCATGCAATGGAGGGCCTATTGCTTCCATGCTGTTGCCTAGCCCTTGCCTTTCTGTGGCCCCTTGACAATACATCTCTTGCAGCAGCCTTGTTGCCAGGAATTTCTCAAGGGCTTCTTTCACTGGGAATCCCTTGCTCCCCATAAGCTCTGCAATAAAATTTCCTGAGTTGCCCTTCAGATTTGAGTTGATATTATTAAACCTATTGTGGTCAGCTCCTAGCCCTCTCTTTTGGAGCTTCTTCAGAGAAGCTTCTGTAAGTTGTGGGAAAAGATAGAGGAAGCATGCTGCGGAGCTGGCACACTCTCTACTTTCTTCCTATTTCTACCCTGGCCCAGATTCATGGGCTTTTGTCTCCCCTCCTCTCTCAAAAAATAAGGAAAAACTGAGTCCATATAGAGAATGTTTTCAGAATGTAACATGCAAGATCCTGGCCCACTATACTGCAGTATTTCTGCACTGTTAAACTATGATGATTTGCCTAATCAATCTGTAGAAATTGTGGATGTTCCAGATTTAACAGTTTGGGAATTTCGGATATTCACATTAAAATAGATGTAGTATAGTTTTTATAGTTGAACAAAATTTTAAGAATGCTTTAAGCCCAAGGATACCCAGTGCTGTGCTTTCTTAAAGGAACACTGAAAAGACAAAAATCATACTTGCAAAGGAGGTTGTCAAGGTTCCTTCCCTACTCTGAACTCTAGGGTACAGATGTGGGGACCTGCATGAAAAACCCCCTAAGCTTATTTTTACCAGCTTAGGTTAAAACTTCCCCAAGGTACAAACTATTTTACCTTTTGCCCCTGGACTTTATTGCTGCCACCACAAAGCGTCTAACAAATATATAACAGGGAAAGAGCCCGCTTGGAAACGTCTTTCCCCCCAAAATCCTCCCAAACCCTACCCCCCCTTTCCTGGGGAAGGCTTGATAAAAATCCTCACCAATTTGCATAGGTGAACACAGACCCAAACCCTTGGATCTTAAGAACAGTGAAAAAGCAATCAGGTTCTTAAAAGAAGAATTTTAATTGAAGAAAAAGTAAAAGAATCACCTCTGTAAAATCAGGATGGTAAATACCTTACAGGATAATCAGATTCAAAACATAAAGAATACCTCTAGGCAAAACCTTAAGTTACAAAAAGACACAATCAGGAATATACATTCCATTCAGCACAACTTATTTTCTCAGCCATTTTAACAAAACCGAATCTAACGCCTATCTAACTAGATTGCTTATTAGCCCTTTACAGGAGTTCTGACTTGCATTCCTGCTCTGGTCCGGGCAAAGAAAAAACAGAGACAGAAGCCTTTGGTCCCTCTCCCCCCCCCCCCCCCCCCCTCGTTTTTCCTCTGGCCAGGAGAGATTTAAAGGTGGTTAACCTCCCCTTTATATTTATGACAGAGGTAATCTTTATCAGAGTTCCTAGTGACAGACTTTATTAAAATGCAATACATGCTAATCTGGAGCGCCGTATTCCACACACAAGCAGATGGATGGGCTGGAGAATTAAATGAAAGTGAGGAAGAGTGCCTCTGCTGTATGCCTGCCTTTTACTTATCTTTTCTGCAGCACCTCACAGATGCCTTTTGTCCCTGTTTCATAAAGATGGAACACTGAGGCAGTTTGTGAAAGGGGTAGGGCAAGGCAAGATAGCAGCAACTTTGAGTTTTGTGCTCTGAGAATCCTTCTTATATCCAGGAAGAAGTTAATGCTGCTTATTACAGCACTGATCTGTGCTCTAAGGTAGCAGTTATTGCACAGACAAAGAAGTTTAATGACTGTGTGTCCTCAGGAATCCATGCTGGCTAGGCAGAAAGTCCAGCAGTGTGATGAAGTAGCTCTTCAATAATGTCCTTTCCTTGTGATCTATGGCGTTAGAGACCAATGATGGACTCTCTCATACCCCTTTTCCCTGATGGGAGCGTTAGTCAGTCAATCTGTCCAACATGAACATTTAATTTACTAAGCTCCTTTTGAAGACTTACTGCAGGAGAGTATGATATGACTTACGATGTAATTTTCAGTCTTTCTGCTATCTTACTACTTGCACCTTCACTCAGCTTTCAGAGTGAAAATTGCCTTGGTGTGTCTCGTTTTCTGATACTCATGCATTTGAAAGTGTTTCTGTTGGTGTTTCTAGCAATGCATTGTCCTGCATTTTTAAAACATTAATCAAAATATTTCTATTCCTTTAAATGTTTTTTTTATAAAACACCCTTTTCCTTAACTCTACCTTGCTTATCCACTACTTGACCATGTCCCTTTAAGCTTTTATTTGTGGCAACCTGAAAAGTGCATAGCATTATGAAGTTGTTATAAAAAATGAAAATACACTTAAAAGTAAAGGGAATGGTGTGAAATGGTTTTCTTATTCAAGTATTTGTACATGTGGATCCCCCTCATGGTCCACGTGCACTGTATGCGTAGGAGTTCAGAATGTTTTTTTCTAGCAGTATCTATTAGGAGTCATTTGTGAGTCTTGCATGCCTCATGCACTACCTCTCCCAAGGGCATAAAAGCCCATGCAACCCCAACTGCCACGCGGTTCCTTCTGACTCTCTGCCAAGGGGCAGTCAGAACAACCTCCATATTCCTTGCTTAATCTTAATCTTCCTTGCTTAATCTTAAATCTTACTTTGTGTTCACTGTAGCTTTTTTTTAATAGTTATTTGTGTTTCCTTTAGCCTACTGGCTGTATGTAAGTATATGTTAACCATTGTTAAAATATTCCATTTATTTTCAAGATATTTTTTATCTGTATTCTTAGGTCAGCAGGTCAAAAGGTACAAGACTGTTACTTCTATCAAATTTTTATGGAGAAAAATGAGAAAGTTGGAGTCCCGACAATTCAGCAGTTACTAGAATGGTCTTTTATCAACAGCAGCTTGAAGTTTGCAGAGGTTGGTCACAGTTGTTAGTTTGTTTATACAGATGTGACCTTTATACACAGTGGAAAATATTCTGTTTCCTAAAAAAGGAGAAATGTATATTTTGAGATATCTTAATCACTGGGTGAACATTCAATATTTATGAGAAGAGTGGTCTACTAATACTGGTAGGAAAAAGTGCATGACATGATGCTAGACATTACCTTTTATAAAATCTCATTGAGATGGTTTAGTGTGTCTCTGTCTTTTGACCAAACTGATTGGAAATAAGGTTAATGTTTTGGTATATTTAAAAACACAGTTTTTGACATTTAAATAGGTTAATTTTCTTTTGTTAATCCATTTAATTTTACAGAGGAGTAAGACTTGTGATCTCTTCCTATGTTAAAATTGTGCAGATACTGTCTGTTCAGGGGAGGGGAATTAGTATATGTTTTAATATACCATTTAAACATGGCTGGTACCTACTGCACATGAAGAATTAGGTTGGAGTCCTTTCTTCTTAATTTTTTTTAGGATTTTCATGAGATTACAGTGATATAGTTGTAAACATTAAATTATTTTTTCATTTGTTGTTTTGGTAAATATATAGACATGTAGCTTTAAAAACATTATGATTTAGCAACTATAAACCAATATAATACTAGGTGAAAATTTTATAAAACGTATATTTGGAAGATCTAAATTGCATTCTATTTTGGGATTTTCGGTAGGCACCCTCATGTCTGATTATTCAGATGCCTCGATTTGGAAAAGACTTCAAAATGTTCAACAAAATATTTCCATCTCTGGAATTAAATATAACAGACTTACTTGAAGACAGTAAGTATAAATTACTAGGTATTGTAAAAGTAAGTAGCCTGGTAGCCATATGCAAGATTATATTAAAAATGTAGAAGTCTGCAAAATAGACTGAGCTTGGAATGAACTTTTGATCATAACCAATAATCTTTTTTTTTCCTTTTGATCAGTGTGACCACACCCCACCTTTAAGTGGGGGAACTGTTGTCTGGCTTGCTGAGGGAAAGGGAACAGTGATTTACGGGTAGTGTGCGGGAGGAGAGGTCAGAAGCTGCTGCAAAAGGAGGTGTGGATCAGTGTTGTGGTGATGACTCCACCCCTGGGACCAGAAAGGTGGAGAGGGGTGAAAGAGAGTAAGCCCTTTTTCCGCAGAGGAGGCAAGACCGCACCCACACTCTCTCCCCTTGAGGTGGCAAAATATCAGGTTTGGTCAGGACCTGCTGTGGGTGACACGCTAGCCACTCCTTTAGGGGATTTTGGGGCGAGGGATTTTTCCCTCACCACCAAATTGGCTGGGCTGGGGGGGAAAGGGGTTCGCTTTCCCCACTGCAGTTTCAAGGAGGGCTTTGTTATGGTGTGGACTGAAAGGAGTTAAGCTATATGTTGCAACTTATGTAAGTGTGGCTCAGATGTCCAGTGCAGGTAGTCCATAGGGAAGGTGTACAGTGACTGGATAAATGGCCTGGTAAAGGATTTAAAAAGGAAGTATTAATTAATGGAACAGGACAGAGGGATGGGTTTGGGGCTTCTATGAATGGCTCAGCTGGGAGCCAACCCGTCCTTTCTTATAGCCCACCTTACGAAGGGGGGTTGGATGGTAAGGACCCCGCAGTGGGTTGGCTGGGGGACCTGGCTAGGAAAAGAACGGGGAGGGCTAGCGGAAACCCCCGGGGTAGTTATTGAATGAACATTGTTACCTGCACTGTATGCTTTTATTTGCCGGGTACTCCCAGACATCTGATGAGAAAGTTGCGGCCTGATTAAAACCATATCCGGTTTTTCCTGTCCTCCTTTTGGTATGGCTGGACAATCCCTGTGGGTGCTCCACTTGGGGTGTGTCTGTGCCTTTTTGAGTGGAGATTTTTGGTAGCAGTGCCCATTTGACACACATGTGCCCTATGAATTATCGTGCCCTGCACTGGAGTTATAGAGAGCCGAGTGGGTGAAAATGTCCTCAGTTTCTTCTCCACCATCTTTGGCCAGAGATGGAGTCTACTGTGTGCCTATTTGCTATAGTATTCTTTAGTTAGCATATAGTTAGTTACCTTATAATGTGCGGTTTCAGAGTAGCAGCTGTGTTAGTCTGTATCCACAAAAAGAAAAGGAGGACTTGTGGCACCTTAGAGACTAACAAATTTATTTGAGCATAAGCTTTCGTGAGCTACAGCTCACTTCATCGGATGCATTCAGTGGAAAATACAGTGGGGAAATTTATATACATAGAGAACATGAAACAATGGGTGTTACCATACACACTGTAACAAGAGTGATCACTTAAGGTGAGCTATTACCAGCAGGAAAGCGTGGGGGGGGGGGGGGGAACCTTTTGTAGTGATAATCAAGGTGGGCCATTTCCAGCAGTTGACAAGAATTTCTGAGGAACAGTGGAGGTGGGGGGGGAGGGGAATAAACATGGGGAAATGACACATCCACTCCCAGTCTTTATTCAAGCCTAAGTTAATTGTATCCAGTTTGCAAATTAATTCCAATTCAGCAGTCTCTCGTTGGAGTCTGTTTTTGAAGTTTTTTTTATTGAAGAATTGCCACTTTTAGGTCTGTAATCAAGTGACCAAAGAGATTGAAGTGTTCTCTGATTGGTTTTTGAATGTTATAATTTTTGACATCTGATTTGTGTCCATTTATTCTTTTATGTAGAGACTGTCCAGTTTGGCCAATGTACATGACAGAGGGGCATTGCTGGCACATGATGGCATATATCACATTGGTAGATGTGCAGGTGAACGAGCCTCTGATAGTGTGGCTGATGTTATTAGGCTCTATGATGGTGTCCCCTGAATAGATATGTGGATACACAGTTTGCAACGGGCTTTGTTGCAAGGATAGGTTCCTGGGTTAGTGGTTCTGTTGTGTGGTGTGTGTGTGGTTGCTGGTGAGTATTTGCTTCAGGTTGGGGGGCTGTCTGTAAGCAAGGACTGGCCTGTCTCCCAAGATCTGTGAGAGTGATGGGTTGTCCTTCAGGATAGGTTGTAGATCCTTGATGATGCATTGGAGAGGTTTTAGTTGGGGGCTGAAGGTGATCTGTTTTCTTTGTTGGGCCTGTCCCATAGTAGGTAACTTCTGGGTACTCTTCTGGCTCGTATAATGTGCATAGTTGTTGGAACAGTTCCCATTTTTCTCTTTGTAAAAATGTTTTAAAAATGTATTACTGTATGTAGTCAGATGGCAGTTAAAAGTGCCAGACTCTCCAGGATTCAAAAGGTGCCTCCTCTGTGAGACAATTTCCCTTCTGTGGTTGACATTCCCAGAACCTCTGCTGTTTGGGAGATACAGATCCTTCAAGGGCAGATTCTGAAAAAATAGGGAAATCCAGTTCAAACGTCTGATGATGGATAAAGCTTTATGCCCAGCTTCGGATCAAGGGGCTGAGGAGTCCCCTGTACATAGATCTTCCAGTAGTGCTAGTGCGCTGTCCACATCAAGATATTGGTCACAGGAGACCAGTAGAGAGGTCAACTGTATCTTGGTACCAAGTACAACTAGGGTACCAACGTCCTCTATAGAGGTAGCCTCAACATCTGCCTGTAAGCAAAAGGAAGTGGGAGTAAATCTCCAAGAAAATCTCAGGCTATGTCTACACTATCGTGGTAAGTCAACCTACGTTATGCAACTCCAGCTACAGTATTCACGTAGCTGGAGTTGACATACCTTAGGTCAAATTACCACGGGGTCTACACTGCGGTGGAGTGATGGGAGAAAATCTCCCATCGACTTACCTTACTCTTCTCGTCAGGGGTAGAGTACAGGGATCGACTGGAGAGCAAACTGCGGTTGATTTGGTTGGTCTTTAGTAGACCCGCTAAATTGACCACTGGTGGATCGATCTCAGAGCGTCGATCCCTGCCGTAGTGTAGACCTGCCCTTAGACACTGACACAGAAGTTGACAGAGACCTCAAGTCCCAAGGGGAGCTCCATGCAGGCTGAGTGATGCTGGTACTGAAAAGATGAAGAGGAGTCAGCCTTCTAAGGCAGACTCAATACTGGGTTCGGGTACTCATGCCCAGAATGGCAGAGACACTGGTAAAAGTTCTAAGCCTGTCCCTGGCTACTGGTAGCATGAAAGTCAACAGTACCAAATACTGTTGACTACCTATGGTACTAATGGAATTGAAGTCAGCTCACTCCTATGCCAAATGTTTGGTACCAGCTGCATTGGTACTGAAGCCGTCTTCTACAAGTTCTTGCTTGATCCCTTCTTTAATAACATTGATATTGCAAGAATTTAGGTACCCTAAGGACTTGCTAATATCTATGGAGCCAGAGTCTCCTCTGTTAACAGGTTGGTGGTTGAAGGGGTGTCAGCATCAAGACTTGGTCACTGACCCCTCTGTTTACAGTTTCATACTCCCCTTCCTATACGTGAACAAGCTGAACAACGATCTCTCTTCCCCGCCCCCCTCTTCACCATTGAAGTGTATGAAAGAGGATTCTTCAGATTCTCAACTATCCGTGCAGGGTTCCCCTGTCTATCGTGGGACATATTGCTCTCCCTCCTACACTGATATAATACAGAAGGATAGACCTCAAGTGACACCCACGTGACTGGAACACAGATGTATGCCTCCACCCATGCCATTTGGCCCCCCCTCAGTCGCCTTTCTGGGACTTGTGTGCATTCTATTGTCAAAATTTACAATGAATTGTCACACCACAGGAAGGGGCAGAAAAGGGCCCATTTTCCAAAACCACCTATATCAGGAAGAGACCTTTAAGGAGCAGGAAGCTAGGGTGAATAAGGCGCTGACTCCTCTCACCAAAATTTCTGCCTCATCACCGGATGCAGCTGTGATGTTTCCACCACCTTCTATGGCATATGACTTCAGACAGTTCCAAGAATCACTGAAATGAATCACAGACACGCTTCAGATTCACTTAGAGGTGCAGGAGCTCCATCATAAACTCCTAGATATTTTGAGTACTCTGACATCTATAAGGATCACCATTCTGGTCAATTAAACTGTTATGGAGCCAACTAAGACTGTTGGCAAATCCTAGCTTCCGCGCCTGTAAAAGGCCAGATAAAAAATATTAGGTTCCTGCAAAGAAATCAGCATTTCTGTTTTCTCACTCAGCTCCTAATTCCCTACTAGTGGAGGCTGTTAATGAACAGGGCAGACAGCATAGCTCAGAGTCCACCCTGTACAATAAGAACTACAAGAAACCAGAGCTTTTGTCACAAATTTTTATTCTTCAGCGAAATTTCAGAATAGCAAACCATCAGGCACTCCCGGCCAAATACAACTATTTGAATTATAACAGATTTAATTAGTTTATTGAGCGCTTGCCAAAGGAACATCATGAACAATTTAAGGCCATTGTACAAGAGGGTCAACTGCTGGCAAAAACATCGCTCCAGGCCTCCTTTTGATAGTGCTGATACATTAGCATGGTTTATATCCACTGCAGTGGTTATGGAACAGCATCTTGGCTACAGCTGTTGGGCTTCCCAAGAGAGAGGTCTAGATGACCATTGAAGACTTTCCCTTTGATGATTGCACACTCTTTGCAGACTCGGCAGATGCATTTTTCCATAGTTCAAGGATTGTAGAATGGCTCTTGAGTCCTTGAGAAATCTATGCTCGTGTTAATAAGAGGAGATTTAGTATCGTGCAGGGGTGGGCAAACTATGGGCTGCCTCCAGCCCATCAGACCTTTTAATCCGGCCCCCAAGCTCCCTCTGTTGAGCGGGGCTCCCAGAAGCAGCAGCATGCTCCTATTTGTAGGGGCAGCCAAAGGGCTCTGCATGCTGTCCCCGCCCCAAGTGCCAGCTCTGCAGCTCCCATTGGCCGGGAACCACAGGGAGCAGTGCCTGCAGACGGGGCAGCACACATTGCTGCCGGCCCTCTGCTGCACCTGCACGTATGGAGCTGGAGGGGGCGCATACTGCTGCTTCCAGGAGCTGCTTGAGGTTAGTGCTACCTGGAGCCTGCACCCCGACCTCCTTCCATACCCCAACGCCCTTCCCCAACCCTGAGTCCCCCTCCCATCCTCCAAACCTCTTGGTCCCAGCCTGGAGTCACCCTCCTGCACCCCAAACCCCTCATCTCTGGCCCCACCCTGGAGCTTGCACCCCCAGCCAGAGCTCTCACCCCCTCCCGCACCCCAACCCCCAATTTCATGAACGTTCATGGCCCGCCATACAATTTACATACCCAGATGTGGCCCTCAGTGGGACTTTCCAGTGGAGAAGGAACTGAGGGCAGTTTGCCTGCACAGCTCCATATAGCCTTGGTGTGGGGCACAAGCATGTGTGGGTCACGAGCATGGGAAAAGGGGCACTACTACCAAAAATGTCAGCTCAAGGGTGCAGGATGCGGGCGTACCTGAAGTGGACCACCGACGGGGGACACATCTCAAAGAACTCCAGTTACTGCACAAGGTGAGTAATTGCTCCTCCTCTTCACAATAATTCAAAGCTCCATCTTGAAGATGTTGTAGAATGTAGATTTGTGTCTGGATATACTCCTTTCCTCTCTCTTTTTATACTTCGGGGATAGAATTAAATCTTAATTCAAGTCGTTGTCAGGTCTTGTGTGAATAGTGTTTCTTTAGAATTCTTTTGTTTTTCTAGTTCTAAGGAATAATTAGATGTTAGCAGCTGTAAGAGGTGTTACAGCACAAGTATGATATGTATCAGAATTGTGGGTGAATAGTGGTCATCTAGAGGCAAGCAGTAGCTCTGAGATCAGCTAAGTTAAAGACTTTGAACAGCCAGTGACAGTCAAGTTTCACCTGCCGGTGCTCCAGCTCCACCAGATTAGTGCCTAAAACACCTAAAGTTCATTTCACACTTAGGGCAGTCTATGCTATCGCTTAAGTCTATTTAACTTACATCGCTCAGAAAAAGACACACACCCCTAAGCAACGCAAGGTAACAGTGATCTAAGTGCTGTCCACACCGTTGCTTTGTTGGCAACAGGCACACTTCTGCCTCTCGTGAAGGTGGAGTAATTCTACCAGTCAGAGCTCTCCCATCAGCGTGGAGTGTCTTCACAAGATGCGCTACAGCAGCATCCATGCAACTGCACTGATGTAGTGCTTCTAGCGTAGGCTAGCCCTCAGTCTTCTCTTTCTGTAGCTTGCCTTGTCAGTGTCGGTTCACCAAACTGGGCCAAAAATCAGTTCAATTTTACCTTTTTTTTTTTTTTTTTTTAATTGAAAAGAGGAAAGGGAAAAAACTGGGAATTTTAGTATTTTTAGCTGTAATTTGTGATGTAGTGTTTATATTGGAAAGGCTGGGATGACCTTAATTTCTGGGACTGCTAGTCAACTTTTGAACAAAAACACATATAATACCTACTTATCTGTGTTTCAGTACTGTACCTGTAGGTAAATCTCTTGTTTAAAATTGGTTGAAATTACTTCAAATATCTAACAATAGCAACTTTTTATTAAGTCCTAATCTTCTGGAATGTGGTTTTTAGATGACCCACCATGGATTTTCAATTAGTTGAGTCAAGGGTTTGTTTGTGGTTCTTTATTTAAGTTCTGCTTAAATGCTAAGCTATTTTAACTAGTGTAACACTCACTAGATTAAGAAAATATGTTTTTAACAGAGAGCAGGAATAACTTGTGAAGTAGGCTTAAAAAAAAAAAAAGCACGTGTGCGGTTACATCCAGTAAACTCGTACGGAAACACTTTCTACATCAGTATTTGAGCTTAAGACTAATAAGTGTGTGTGTGTGTGTCACTCTTTTCCCCACAGCCCCTCTGCTGTAGACTAGTAGAAGAGCAAAAGTAAGCCCACAGAAAATAACGATGGAATTTTTTTATTTTTGTCTTTCTTTAATTGCCAGCAGTGATGTTAAATGGCTTAATGTAGGTTATATTTTTAGGTCAAAATAGATCTTTTGTACAAAAATCTGAGACAAAGCATTTTTTTTTTTTTAAACCACAATGTAGCTCCTAGGCAGTGCCGTATATGTGGAGGACTTGCAATGTATGAATGCAGAGAATGTTATGAAGATACTGACATTTCTGCTGGAAAAATCAAGCAGTTTTGTAAAACCTGCAACACACAAGTAAGTGTACTTTTTTTTTTTTTTCTTTTAAATTCTGTGGTCCTTTAAACTAATGTGTACTCGCAGCTTGGTGTAGTATAGTAGTATCAGAAGGCACAGACTGACACGTGGAAGCAGGGATATTAGCAATTGGGCACAACATGAAGGGTGCAGTCCTCATTAACAAGATCAGTCTCTTGATTTTAATTCATTAACACACCCTTGATTACATCAATTGAGCATTTACTGTAGCCTTTGGTAACTACACAGTCCAACCTTGTGAACCAGTGAGGAGAATGCAGTAATTCCAGGTTACAGGAGCTTGGTTTCCTTTAACTTTGGTCAACAGGAGTGCACCTAATAGTAAAAGCATTTTACTCATTTCCTGTGTTGCTCGTTCAAATTCAGTTCCGGGTAGTAGTGATAGAGTACTGTCTGGTTACTGTTACTGTTTGGCTGTCTGGTTTGGCATACTGTTTGACGTGTTAAATTATTCTGGTCTTGATATGGTTTCCAGTGGACGGACAGATGTCTGTTTCCACTAAAGGTGTCAATAGTGATGATTATTTTTGTAAGTCTGCGGGGGGAGCGGCACGAAGACTTTGAATAGGTTTGGAGACTGAACTCCTCTCATCTCTAGAGTGGGCTTCTCCATGGCGGGCTGGAGCTACGTTTGGTGAGACAGCATAGGGGAACTTGCACTGCTGTTGTCCATGTAGACCTGTTCTTTGGTTAAGACAGACTTCATTCTCTAGTGCTGTCAGTCTGCCCTTTCATAAATACTAAAATCCACACAGCCTTTTAAAAAGAGTGCCGCCCCCCCCCCCCCAATACAGTTGCCAACTTTCACGTGGTAAATAAGCACTCCAACACTCACAATAAGCCAAAAATCAAGCTAATCCCATTTCAAAACAAGCCAATCTCTAAGAACCCCAACACTGTGACCAGAAAACCCCCCCCCCCGCAGGCAGTCTGGACTGTGGTGGGCCCTCTGTGCACCCCTGACTTTGATCAGCCCGGGCTTGCCCGGAGCTGATCAAAAAAAAAAAAAAAAGCTACAAGCCAAAAACTAGCTAACAAGTAACTCTCAAGCCAATTAAGCCAAAAACAAGACCAATTTCTACATTGTCTTCATGAGTCTGGCCCTCAAGTGGGTTTGGTTGGGAGTTTTTTGGGTGGGTAGGTTTTGTTTGTTTGTTTTTTGTTTTTTTTCTCTTTCTGAAATATTGACCTAATTCTAGGTTCACCTACATCCCAAGAGACAGAGTCATAAATTCAATCCAGTGTCACTTCCTAAAGATCTACCAGACTGGGATTGGAGACATGGATGTATCCCTTGCCAGAAGATGGAGTTATTTGCTGTTCTCTGCATAGAAACAAGCCATTATGTAGCTTTTGTTAAATATGGGAGGGATGACTCCGCCTGGCTCTTCTTTGACAGCATGGCAGATCGGGATGGTATATCTTTGCTTAATTTTTTCTGTTAGACTGTCACATTAAACAATGTTAGCTCTTAAATACTGTGACTTTAAAAGTTTTCCAGTACCAGAACACATACCTTTTTATATGTCATGAGGCTTGAAAAGTAATTTTTGTTTTAAATGTCAAGACACAGAAATCTGTTTTTGTTTAGTTCAAGTCCACTGGAATGTAGCTATTTAATAACTCTACAGTGTGTAACTGTCATTCTCACTTCTCCAAAATCTCAGGCTTAAACAATTCAAACAGTAGCTGTCTTTGGCATAATAGAAATAAAATCTCTCTCTATTGCAAAATCAGTGTCCTCTGATTTGGTAGCAGTGGGAGACCATTATCCTATGATAACATTTTCTTTAACTGACATTCTCTGAATTAACACTGTTGAATTGAGGAGGACAGTACATTCAGTACTTGTGGCTAGTGCCTTAAAAAAGCAGATAGTAATAGATACAACAGGAGTTCGACTAAGAACCATTGTATATTTTTGTGTTCGCACATTAATAGTTTAATACAATGCCAACTGCAGAATGTTTATAAGTAGCTCCAGTGATGATAGGCAAGCCACAGTAGACTCCAGCTCTCTCTCTCCTACAGCGGTATTGCTAACAGGAATAAAAAGTTGCAAAAGTAAAAGTCCAGTAAAATACACAAATCTGACTGGATGCACACAGCAGATCTGATGATTAAGTTGTAATTTTTCTGACTGTTACTGCACTTTCCTATTGAATGCATCAGCACACCTGATAGCACCCCATTAGTTAGGCAAGTAGTTAAGATTGGGGTGATGATGGTTTTGTGTGGTACAGCAATGCTATTTGACAGACACGTTGTCAAGTCCTCATGCTAGCTAGGGGAATTAATTCACTAATCTTGTTTCATTTAAACAGATAAGACCAAAATAATTTATATTTGTTCACAAAGTTCCCATAAGCTGACAAATGGTTCCCATGAGGTTAGAAAAGCCTACTGTGGCAGTTGCAATCATTGGAAGTGTTAATACTTAATACAGAAGTTCACCATGTAGTGGCCCACAGTGACAGCTTTGGATTTGAGACATCTCCAAGATGTGTTTCAAAGATGTACGCATTAAAGAGGAAGTATGGATGTTTAAGATGCTAGCCTAATCTTGTTTCTCTCCTTGCTTCCCCCACAAAAGGAGGCCAGAATGGTTTTAACATTCCACAAGTTACACCATGCCCAGAAGTTGGAGAGTACCTAAAAATGTCTCTAGAAGAACTACATTCACTGGACTCCAGAAAAATTCAAGGATGTGCACGAAGACTGCTTTGTGATGCTTACATGTGCATGTATCAAAGCCCAACCATGAGCTTGTACAAATGAACATTATACTCTGGAAAGGAGAGAAAAAACTGTACGCAGATTTCTACTGTTGCATTCACTATACACCGTAGTCAGTTTTGATGCAACCGTTGCCGGCAATGGATGCTATTATAGGGGGAAAGCTGACTGCTAGAACAAAAAGATGAATGTTTTAAAAACTACACGTAGAGTTCTGTTGAAATATTTAATAAGCATTTTGCACTCTAGGATGTGTGCGCGTGTGTTTGTTTTATAAACAAAGTCTAAATGAAGTTTCTAAAAACTAAAGCTTTAAGTTAAGTGCATTGATAATATGTTGGGTTTTGAAATGAGAAGCTGAAATGTAACAGGAAAATCCTCCTTAGTCCATTGAAAATGTAAACACACACTGTGTACTTGCTCAGTGTGTTTCTGTGGACCAAGGATGACTTTTTTTATTTTTTTGGTCTGTAGCAAACAGTTGCCGTCAGGAAGGAATAATTTTGGTTTTAATAAGATCATTACAATTTACTTCTGTGGTCTTGTTAACCCTTAGCTGTCTACTGATATCATGCATGTCTACTTCTATAGAATTCTAGATCTTCACAACACCCATGATCTCAAAACTGCTCTATTCCTGAGGGTTTTCTTCCTGCTTTATTTGTGCGAGTCAAACAAACTTTCCTTTCGTATGTGATACTTTTTTCTTCAGGGACGGGGCAATATTGTCCAAGCGTAACCGTAGATACATGAACTAACAAATGGAAATGTCTTTCATATTTTTTTTTTTTTGCGAAACATAAAATTAAATATATACAAATGTTTGGATGGCAAGCTAAACAATGTGGCTTATTGCCTCAGGGAGTGTTAATAAAGTAGAATCTGTAGTCCTTAGTAAAATGAATTTGACACTTTTTGTTCTACAACGTACTGAGCTGCTATGTGTAATAGGTCTAAATTTTTCATTGTTTGGGATCATCAATGTTAAAAATATGAACATCAGGAAAGATAAAATTACAAATTTAAAAAATAGCATTTTAAACATTCTACTTGGTACTTGATGCGTACGAACAAAATGAATTACACTAGTTTAAAAAAATCACTGTATAAAGTATTATTATTGATATTTTGTGACTTGGAAGTTGATTCTTATTTGCGATGGAATTCTATTATATTAATTGCCTTTCAGCTACTTCTGTCTAAACTATTTTAAAAAATGTTTGGAAATGTCATGTGTATGCAGAAAAATTTGGATGTTGTAGAAATAATTATAGGTCATAAACTGCATTATTGTGGGTTGTAGCACATATTTTCAGATTTGTAAGAGCTGTTTTACATGTTTTACAAGAGCCTCTCTGGGATCTACTCTGTAGAAAGAATGAAGAACAGATAAATACACTATCATTTAAAACAAAACAAATAAACCAAATACCAAAAGATTTTGCCTTCAGAATATTGTAAAAACTTGGTTAGTTTTGCACTTTTGTGCCAGAAAATGTAGAATATTTCTCTCTGGCTGTTTGCTGATTATTAGATACATGCTAGGGCAAGACTTGAGAATTGCATTGGAGTAGCTGGCGGACTAAAAGCTGCCAGCTGAAGGTTGGTACCAAAGTTAGGGGTTGGGTAAGGAAATGGTTGGAGTTAGTGAGATGCAGGGAAAAATTGGTATTAAGTCCAGATCATAGCTAATGGGAACATAGGGAGAGAACTTAATCTCCTCATTCTCTGGAGCTGCCTGATTGAGTGTCAGTCTCTTCCCCTCCTCAACAAAGAGCCTCCTGGCTTCTGTGAGATGTGAGGAGGAAACAGGTCTGTGTTTCATAGTCTTTGCTTCCTCAGGTAGGTGGTTGGTTCTTTGTGCAACTCCAGGGCCTGCCTCCTGGTCCAGAACTCTGGGTGGCAGTGAAACTGAGTAACAACTATGAAACTGTTCATTTGTGGGGGCCGCACAACTACTGGAGAAAGCGTGCACACAAGTTGTCTTTCTAGACTAAAAGTCGACACATTCAGTTCCATTACTACGTTATCTTAAGCACAAAGGCTAGTGACAATTTACTTTAAACAAAAAATTAAATTTAACAAATTGTTTAGGCCCTCAGGCTAGCAATGGCTTTTGGCTCAGCAGTGATAAGTGGATTTTTCAAGGCATGTGCTCGACTCATATGCATTTCTTTCATTTGTTCTGTTAATAAGTCTTATATTTAGCCAGCTCCAGGGAAAACATGAGCAGCATACTGCCTCCTAACACCTGAGAATCTCAGACTTATTTGAAGTGCATATAGGGGAAAGGCAGGAACATTTGAAGAACAAAAAGGGAAGAAGCTTCTGCTTAGAAATAGCCAAGTCCACTAACTGTAAAGGTGTTGTGTGGGGTTCTTTTTGTTTTTTTTTTTTTTTAAATATTGTCCTTGATTTCTGTGGTCCTCATCAGCCTCGTATCTGAGTGCATCTCACAAATTTTAAGATTATGGTGATGCACACATTTGTTTTTCCTTTCCAACAAGAAACAGCCTTAGGGATTTTAGGTGGCTTTATCAGTTTCTATGAAAAGAAGGTTTGGGTGAAGAGGTGGATGATGATCCTGCTTTGAGGTTACTTTACTTCTGTAAGGAAGAGGCAGTTGGGTGTGTGGTACATATCCAGCCAGAGTTAGTTTCTATAGTTTCCACACACAATTTTGGTGAGAAGAATGAAACCTTCAGCATCTCCTTTTCACTGGACACCTCTCACTCTTCCGGTCCCAATATCTATTTGTGGGTTTGTTTTTTTTAAATATACCGATAGAATACCATGTGCTGCCATGAAAAATTGTAGGAAAAACTTCTGTTCCTACCATGTCCACAGGCAAGACACTGAAAAGGCTATCTCTAGCTCTTCAAATGACCATCAGTGGCGGGAAGAGCTGGGGGAAAATTTTTAATGGAAAAATGCAGATTGGCGTTGACCAAAATATTTTGCAAATGTGTTGAATGTGTGGAATTGTCAGTCAGAAAAAAATCGGTTTCAAGATTTTCAAAACAAAACTTGGTTTTTTTTCTATTCAAATTGACTTTTTAAGAAAAGTACTTTTTTTCAAAACAAAATTTAACTCAAAGGAAATATTTTTGTTTGGGGGGGGGAGCAAACTGAAAAAAACAGTGGCAGGCTTGTGCAGTCATTTTAGCTGAAAGTATTCAAATAAACTGAGAGAGAACTTAGAAAAATCAATCAGAGCTGAGTAGTTCCACTGACCCTAATGTTTCAGAGAGAATAGAAATGACTACTGACCAATGTGAATAAGGGCCAATATAAATGGCCTCTTGGCTTCTCCCTCTCAAATCATTGGACTTCTTTCCAAAGAGAGTGATTTCTTACATAAATACTTTTTTCACTGTTATACTTGGAAAATTTGTATAAAGAATTGAGGGAATGTCTGTATGTTGCTTTATACATTTTTGGTGATTGTCTAATATCGTTTTAATAATCGGGTTGTGCAGTATGCATTTGTTTAATTATGAACCACTCACCACTTTGGGGATCGTATGTTAATACGGTGGTTTGCTATATAGCTTGTAGTCTAGTCTTGAGTTAAAATAGGTGGGAGAGATGCTTGTAGTAGTTTGGAAACACTTTTGAGGAAAAAAGGAACTATTTTTCTAATCCCAATCTTCGTATTACTCTATGGCATAGTTTTGCATCAGATTAGAGAAACAGATACATACTCTGACACAGTATAGTATGTTTTAAAGAGTATGGAAGTTGACCATTCTGGTTCTCTTTACTGAAAGCATTATGCAAATATATAAAACTGACTTAAATAAGAAGAGAAGTTTAAACTATGAAGAATAACTTGTAAATAATGTACAAATTTACCAGAGTGATGTAAATCCAAGGCAGTTACCTCATCTTATTTATGAGGCAACAAAAAAATGAAAAGGAATTTGAGATTCTGTAGGGAAGAAAAGATGCTTTCTTTACAGTCCATTATTTCCTGGAAAGGGAGCTCACAGAAAGTCAGCATTTTTTAAGCAGTTACCACTGTTTTATACAATGCCAACATGCATTTGGGGGAGACTTTTTTTTTTCCAGGTCACCAAAGGCAATTAGTTGCCAACTCCCTGACGTTCAGTGGGAATTGGACGTTTAGCATACTTTCTATTATTTTGAAAATCTCCCTTTTCAGTTCTTACACTATCGTAATAAAGTGCCTATCTTCTCCTGAAGTAATGATGTTCAGAGGATAGGATTTTATTATTTAAACTAAGATTTCCCTTCTGCAAGTGTGCCTGAGGAAAACTTTAAACCACTAAAATTGATGTGAAAATAACATGGTTCACCATCATGAATTTTTATTTCTAAATACCTTTTAAATTGGATAGATGGCCCCAGGAACAGCACATAACACACCTATGTATTAAGTTTTAGTTCAGTGAACAAACTTGGAGTCAATGGAAACATGAGCAAGTCACACCAATGGTCATATACTTAGGCTGGGGTTATGAGGTCAGAGAAAGGTCACTAAAGCAATTCCTTGCAGATACATCAATGCACAAGCATCATAGATTCGTGCATTACACACAGCTGCTTCTGGTTTTTCGGTTTGGAGGTGATGGAAGAAAAACGTATGAAGACCTATGTTCAGTTGAGGTCTTTTCAGTGACTGTCTTGTCGTTTTCTGTGCAATGAATTTCTAATGTATTTGATGTTTGTTCTGATATTCTGCTCTTAGAAATGTAATTGTGTTTTTATTATATGGGGTGAGAATTTTCCTTTTAAGGAACTGTAGCTGTAACAATTATTACTCATGGTCATAAGCAGTCAGTTACTTCAGTTCAGTACATTTTTAAAAAACAAATTTTTTATTGTGCACTTTACACTCCTTTGGAATGGATGAGCTTGTCACCTCAGTCCTTGATAGTCTGCTTTGTAGTATTAAACCACAAAATGTTTTCTGTTTGACTCCTACAGTTCAGATTGAGTTGGCATGAAGGTTAAATTAAGCTTTACCTTTATTAAGGCTGCCTGTTTTAAGGTCTGAGTTAATTGTTCTGCCATTGTAATGAAGCATGTTTTGCATTTGTCTGCTCTATTTTTGGTATTTTGTTAAATAAACATACCAAGTTTTTGTGCATACGTAGTTCTTTAAATTTAAAAAGACCCTTTCCAAGGGTGGTTAGAGAGGAAAAAATGAGGTTGCCCTTATTTAGCCTTTATAGTTTTCGGTAACTTCAGAGAAGAATGAATTGCTACTGGAAAGGCCTGTACTATTTCTGTATTGATATGTTATTAAACTTAACATTCTTCTGGCTCTCATTTCTTCAGGGGCTTAGAGGTCATCTGCATGTATTGGAAATAGAAATATTGACTTCACCCTGTGAACTAGTTTTTTTTTTTTTTTTTTATGAACTTTCTACAGTCTTCCTGTACAGGATACAGAGGAATTGCTATATCTGATCACATCAGGGGTCCTATCTAGGACTACGTTCTGTCTTGGGCAGTACCTAGTACCTGATGTGACAATAGAAAGTGCAAGAAATCCTACAGTAGACAATTGTGGAATTAGGTTCCCCTCGAGAAAACTTCTTAACTTCTATTAGTTACAGATTGGCTTGTCCTTAAGCATGAGGTTTAATATCCCTTCCGAAACTACCCCTTATGTCTGGCGGGGGACAGGGGGTGGCAGAGCACAAGGATGCGACTAGGCAGAAATTATCTGGCAGTAGGTGGGTGAATGTATGTGAAACTTGACATTGGGACACATTAGGGATAACACATCTCAAAAAAAAAAAATAGTTAATACAAGGTGAGTAACCTTTCCATATAAGTGTAATATTGCTATAATGTCAATTTTGTTTAATGCCTGTTAGCTGAGAGAGCCACTCTCATTTGCGTAACGTAACTTTTCTTTAAAATAAATTTATAGTCTAGGACTTCGCAATCATCACTGAAAATGTATTCAAAACAATCCCCACCCCTAGTACCAGGAAGCCTCTGCCTACATTGAACCAAGTAGTTTGCCAAAAGTTGAGACATAAAAAATGACTGACTACTGGAAACTGGGCTGCATATTTCCAATATCTCATCATAGGAGGACACTGACTTGTAACAGCTGAAAAACCTGATTTGGAAGTATTGTCCTCGGTGGTGTTTGGCAAAAGGAGATTAACTCTGAAGTGCTTTTGGGTGTTTAAAACTGCACTTGGTTTTATAATTTTCAGTTTACTGAAAGATTACTAGTTTTAACTTAAAAGAAAAGGAGTACTTGTGGTACCTTAGAGACTAACAAATTTATTTGAGCATAAGCTTTTGTGAGCTACAGCTTGCTTCATCGGATGCATTCAGTGGAACATACAGGGGGGAGATTTTATATACACAGAGAACATGAAACAATGGGTGTTACCATACAGACTGTAACAAGAGTGATCAGGAAAGGTGAACTATTACCAGCAGGAGAGCAGGGTTACTAGTTTTAACTCATTTACAAAACGCTTGTATTTAAGAAGCCTTTCCTTATTTTTCTTAGTCTCGAAAATTTGTACTCTAGGGAGTTCTGTCTGCAAGTATTTGCTGCAGGAAAACACTGAATTTGCTTAATTTGCAGTAGTAAATTCACACTTGTCAGAGAGGAGGAAAGATTTAAATTCCCCTATGACTCTTAATAGACAAGCTAGAGCTGCTGTCACCTTCACAGCAGTGTCCTGGTTTAAGCACTTAACCTCTTGTTCATAGTATCGGTTTAATCTCTAGCTGTAGACCTGAAATCAAGACTTGCCCCAGAAAACCCCAATTGTCCGATAGTAACCCGTGAAACCTGTCATCCTCTCCATCATCTGTGCCCTAGTCATCCATGCCAGAAGCACAAAGGGCTGGCTTGCTGATGAGAATTGTAATGGGTTAGATCACAGAAATCCCCCTTGGGAACTGCCACCTGATGTGTTGGGTCTACCTCTGAGCCTGTTTTTCCTGGCAGCTTGGGACTTCAGGGCCTTGCCTGGTTGTGCCAGGCCTGCTACAACCACAGACCTAACTGAACCACAACCCCCAAAAGCTGCAGGCTTAACTGAAAACCACTTAAGATGTGTTCCTGTCTCCAACACCCAGCTATCCAGTTCACCCTCAGAGATGTTCCAATAAGCTTCTTTTACAGACTGGACTTCCTCCTAGTCTGGGTCCAGCAATCACTCACACCCCTGTACTTACTGTCCTTTGTTCTAGTTTCTTTCAGGCATCTGTTTGGGGTGGAGAGGCTGTCTCTTGAGCCAGCAGAAGACAAAATGAAGGGGTATCCCATGGGCGTATATAGTTTCTGTCTTGTGGCTGGAAACCCCTCTCTCCCCCTGTGTAGAATCACAGCTACAAGATGGGGTTTTGGAGTCACATGTCCATGCATGACTCAATTCTCTACAGGAATGTTCCCAGGAATGCTCAGATGTGGATTGGCATCTATCAAGGTCTATTGTTAGCCAAGTACTCCCATTTACTTGACTAACCCCTATGTTGATTGAATCTGCTCTGGGTGCTTTCTACTGCAAACGCTTTAAATACAAGCACAGAGCCAACATTTATAACTTCAGATATAAAAATGATACATGCATATAAATAGGATGAATACATTCAGTAGAACAATAAACATACTTTGAGTTATAACAAACTAATTGCAAGTTACTGTCTAAAAATGAGTGGTAGAACTTACTGCATAAAAATTACAGTAAACTACTTGTAAACAAGAAAAAGAAGGTAATTCCTTATTCTATATCTATCTAGCGCTAACTCTATGGCGTTTGGAACAATGGTTTTCTAATGGCTTGTCTACACAACCGAGCTGCTGGCAGAGCATAAGCTGACGGAAGGAATTGTGCTGGCATAGCGAAACCAACTCCCTGAACAACATTAGCTAGGTTGCCAAAAAACACTCTGGTGGTAGTATAGTTTTGCAGGCATAGATATGTCAGCCAAGAGGTGTGATCCCTTCTCCTCCCACGCTCCTAGCTGACAGTTATGCTGTAAAACTTGCCAGTGTAGGTGAAGCCTAAGTGTCCCTCCCCAATTCATCCCTTTATAGAAATCAGCACTGTCTTTAAGTGGATTGATTCTGTAGGTGTTTACCTCCCACCACACTGGTGGGGGTGGGAGGAGAGGCACAAAGCAATTGGGTAATTTGCTCAAAGTCATACAGGAAGTCTGCTGGCATAACTAGGAACTAGGGCTGTCAAGCAATTATAAAAATTAATCATGATTAATTATGCTGTTAATAATAGAATACAATTTATTTAAATATTTTTGGATGTTTTCTACATTTTCAAATATATTGATTTCACTAACAACACAGAATACAAAGTGTACAGAGCTTCCTTTATATTTTTGATTACACATATTTACACTATAAAAAACAAAAAAAATAGTATTTTTCAATTCAAGTACTGTTGTGCAATCTTTTTATCATGAAAGTTGAACTTACAAATGTACATTATGTAAAAAAAAAAACTGCATTCAAAAATAAAACAATGTAAAACTTTAGAGCCTACAAGTCCACTCAGTCCGACTTCTTGTTCAGCCAATCGCTCGGACAAACAAGATTGTTTACATTTGCAGGAGATAATGCTGCCCGCTTCTTGTTTACAATATCACCTGAAAGTGAGAACAGGCATTTGGATGACACTGTTGTAGCCAGCATTGGAAGATATTTATGTGCCAGTGGGCTAAAGATTCGTATGTCCCTTCATGCTTCAGCATTCCAGAGGACGTGCGTCTATGCTGATGACGGATTCTGCTCGATAACGATCTAAAGCAGAGTGGACAGGCGCATGTTCATTTTCATCACCTGAGTCAGATGCCACCAGCAGAAAGGTTGACTTTCTTTTTCGGTGGTTCTGGTTCTGTAGTTTGCATCAGTGTGTTGCTCTTTTAAGACTTCTGAAAGCATGCTCCATGCTTCGTCCCTCTCAGATTTTGGAAGGCACTTCAGATTCTTAAACCTTGGGAGAATGCTGTAGCTATCTTGAGAAATCTGATATTGGAATCTTCTTAGTGTTTTGTCAAATCTGCAGTGAAAATGTTCCTAAATCAAACAACGTATGCTGGGTTGTCATCCTAGACTACCATAACACCTAATATATGACAGAATGCAGGTAAAAGCATGGAGCAGGAAACATACAATTCTCCACTAAGGAGTTCAGTCGTAAATTTAATTAACACTTTTTTTTTTTTAAACAAGCATCATCAGCATGGAAGCATGCCCTCTGGAATGGTGGTCGAAGCATGAAGAGGCATATGAATGTTTAGCATATCTGGCATGTAAATACCTTGCAATGCCGGCTACAAAAGTGCCATGTAACTTCCTGTTCTCACTCTCTGGTGATACTGCAAATAGGAAGCGGGAAACATTATCTCCCGTATATGTAAACAAACTTGTTTGTCTCAGCAATTGGCTGAACAAGAATTAGGACTGAGTGGACTTGTAGGCTCTAAAGTTTGTTTTGTTATTGAGTGCAGTTATATAACAAAAAAACTACATTTGTAAGTTGCACTGTCACGATAAAGTGACTGCACTACAGTACTTGTACAAGGTAAATTGAAAAATACTATTTCTTTATAATTTTTACAGTGCAAATATTTGTAATCAAAAGTAATATAAAGTGAGTACTGTACACTTTGCATTCTGTGTTGTAACTGAAATCAATATATTTGAAAATGTAGAAAAACATCCCAATTATTTAATACATTTCAATTGGTATTCTATTGTTTAACAATGCGATTAAAACTGTGATTAATCATGATTAATTTTTTTGAGTTAATCGCATGAGTTAACTGCGATTAATCGAGAGGCCTACCAGGAATTGAATGCAAGTCTTAGTCCAGAGCCTTAACTGCACCTGCCTGTCCTCTTACCTACAAGCCAAAACTCGACTAATATTTGAGTGTCTACCTTAGTATCTGGGTTTTGAATTCTCTCAGTCTTAAGAGGTGTGCGCATCTAAATGGGAGATGGACCACCTGTGAAATTCAGAAGTAGATTTGGATTCTGCACTTCTACCTATTTCTCTCCTCCCCTCCCATTTGGTTGCAGAGGTGGAGGTCAGATTTCTCCTTGAATTCTTTCAAATGTATCTAAAAATTGTTAATTCACCCTGAATAACTCATTAGTATTCCTCAGTCCCAGGCTTTTGCTCTTTCCATGGTTGCGTTTGTAAACTTCTTTTCCTGAGTTGATATGTGCAAGGGATCCCAGCACGAACACCACCATCCAGAGTCATCCTCCTTCCCCTCTGAAAAGAAAATAAATAAAACGATTTTCAAATGAATTTGGCTCTTGTTCACACACACAACTCTAACCTGCTTAGATTGCACTGGTTGAAGTGGCTCACCCAGTACAACCTTTGCTTTGTAATGTACTATTCCACTGCGGTAATGTTGTCCAGTGTTTACACAAGGAGCTGTTCAGTGTGCCTGTTTCACCGATTCTGGAAAAGGCCAGCCACCGCTTATTTGCATGACCATCTGAATATATGTCTAGGTCTCTAAACAGCTGCTTTGTAATAGTCAAGATTCTCACTCATGTAAAATGATGAAAGACTACTGCCCTTAAGGGAACTAGACTGATAGTAAATGTAACCCTTCTGCCAGGTGGAGCCAAAAGAACCTACTATGAATAAGTTCCAGGGTCCTCCATTCCTAAATGTCCAAAGTCATTATGCAGGGCCCTCATGGCCAGGGTTCTGTACTCCTTTGGTACCACTAGTTGCATTCGTTGCTTCTATGAAGGGTCAGTGGTAATTCGGTGCAGCACTCTCTGAATCAGTTTTAGTTTGTTCCATTCTCTCAATAGTTTACTATTAGGTGGGTTAGGTGGGATAATCGCACTGGGGCTTTTCCCGTCCCTTTTGGCAAGTAGTGTATCACAAATTTCAATATCTTGCAGCTGGGCTTCTTGCCAAACAGACGCATTGAGCATGGGCACGGAGATTAGTCCTACACAATATAATTCACTGAGGCAGATGGCATGCTTTCAGGGGGCAGACCCAGAGCTTCTGCAACACACCCATGAAGGCTCTCATGGGCCTCTGACTCTCAACAACTCACACTGCAAATAACTCTTACTCTGTCCATAGGTATCACAGCAACAGATGCCGGGACAATGTATCCGCATCTACATTGCTTCTCCCTGATCAGTACTGAATGCTGAACTCATAGCTCGTCAAGGCAGCCACTCATCTCTGCCCTGTAGCATCCAGCCTAGCACTTGTTAACACAAAAATCAGTGGATTGTTGTCTGTCCACACTTGAAACTGAGCACTATACAAGTAGTCTCTAAATTTCTCAGTGATGGCCAATTTCAAGGCCAAGAACTCCAGCTTGTGTTTGGGATAGTGAGTTTCGCTATCAGACAGCCCGTGGTTGGCAAGGGCTACAGGTTTACAGTTGCCTTCTACTTTCTGGTACAGGACTGCTCCCAAACTGGCATCAGTATGCAGGATAAACGGCTTGCTTGGGTCAGCAAAGACTAGGACTGGAGCATGAGATAGGCAATTAATGATTTCCCAAAAAAGCCCTTTCACATCTCTCATCCCACCGTGGTCCAAATGGTTCTAAGGGGCCATAGTGTCTCTGCTTGGGATGTTTGGGGACTTCCCCTTATTCTTGGTCTTAGATTTGTTCTTGCTGGACTGGTAGCCCCGGGTAAGATCTTTCAGGGGTTTTACAATGGTAGCATAGCTCTTTACAAATCTGCGGTAGTAGCCACTAAAGGTCTTGAGTGCTCTGCAATTACTTGGCCGTGGCCATGTAGTGAGGGCACCTATTTCATCAGGATCAGTACTCACACCCTCTTGAGACACAATGTGATCCACATACTTCACAGAGGTTCTGCAGAACTCGCATTTGTCAACTGAAAACTTCAACCCATAGGCTTCCAACTGATCTCGAACTTTAAGTCTTTCTTCGTGCCCCTCCAAGCTTCTTCCAAACACAATCTGGTCATCCGAATAAACTAACGCTTGCGGTAAATTCATGTCTCCCACAACTTTCTCCATAAGACTCTGAAATGTAGCAGGTGCTCCAGAAATCCCTTGCAGCATGTGCTCAAATTGATAAAACTCTAACGGACAAATCAAGGCTGTCTTCTCTTTATCTTTTTCTCCCAGAGGGATCTGGTAGTATCCACTTCGAAGATCCAACACTGAGAACCACTGGCTCTTCAACAAGCAGTCCAAGGCATCTTGTACCTGAGGCATGGTGTATTGGTCAACCACAGTGCAGCTGTTTAGGGTGCATCTGGATTTTCCCGCTCTTCTTACAGACCACCACGATGGGAGAGGCATATGGGCTGTGGGATCCTGTAATGATGCCATTTGCGATCAGCTCTTGAAGACAATGCCACACGTCTTCCATCTCAGAGAGAGCCATCTTCCTAGATCTCTCCCTGAAAGGTCAGGAGTCTTGTATCTGGATGTGGTGTTCCACTCCTTTTGCACATTCCATGTCCCACTCATGCAGTGAGAATGCCTTGGATCTTTTGCAAAGCTTCTTCCTCAGGGGATCCTTCCACTCCTCAGACAGCGGTGAGTCTCCAAAGTCAAACTTTGCAAGATCTATCGCCGGAACTTCAGCTTCACACTGGGGGGTCTCACGATGGTTTCAGGCTCAAAGAGGTCTTCTATCTTCTGTTCTTGTTTCATAACCACATCACGGCTTGTTTCATTAGCAATCAGTATACTCACCTTTTCCTGGGCTTCAGCAGGTAGGGTTATGACCCCATTGAGAACCAGCACTCCTTCAGGGAGCCCTCCCTGAGCTGGCTGCTCTACAATTGCTAATGTTCCTTTACTGCCTTTTAGCCTTAGCCTTTTATGGCTGTTAGCTAAGGCTGTAGCGAAGGGTCATTAATCATTAATCTCTCCCTAAGTGGTCTTGGTGCCAGTAGATGGGACAGAGCACCACACCCAGGAGATGTGTGGGTTACATAAATAAAAGTCAGGTATAAGTTTCTGGCCCTGTGTCTTTTTGCCTGTCTTACTCACAGAATTTGAAAGGAAACCTCTGCAAAATTTGATTAAATATTTCCCTGTGATGCAGACAGCAATCCCCAACTGCTCTCTTCCACACGTCTCACTGAAAGGCCAAACACAAATGTATTTTAATTACACCTCTTGCTGTATTAAAACAAACTGTCACTCATCATTAGTTTGAGGAAGTTAGCATTCCTGTGACTGAATGCATAAAGTGCCATCTTGTGGCAAAAGGGCACTGCTGCATTCACCAGAGCCTGGCTAATCTTTTCCCCCTCTTCAAATAGATTTTGATAATATCAGAATCTCAGCACAAGGTATTGATGTAGAAAGCACAGTTATTCATATACTTTACACTTAGCAGCAGGGCCTTAACCTCAGATATATAAATTTGTCATTGGATTGTTTTATTTTGAAATACATGTGGAAATGATTTTTTTTCCTGAGATTTTAAAAATAGTTGTTATTCTAAGCAGGGGAAGCTAGTTTCTGCGGCTGCTTTAGTATTCACTAGGGCTATCAAGCGATCAAAAAAATTAATTGCGATTAATCGTGAGATTAAAAAAATTAATTGTGCTTAATCATGTGATTAATACTAATAGAATACCATTCATTTAAACATTTTTGGATGTTTCCCACATTTTCAAATATATTGATTTCAATTACAACACAGAATACAAAGTGCACAGTGCTCGCTTTATATTTGTTAGCAGTGTGCATTTTGTATTCTGTGTTGTAACCGAAATCAATGTATTTGAAAATGCAGAAAAACATCCCCCCAAAAAAGTAATACATTTCAGTTGTTATTCTATTATTGTTTAACAGTGCGATTAAAACTGCAATTAATCGCAATTAATTTTTTATCACGATTTTTTGTGTGTTAATCGCATGAGTTAACTGCAATTAATTGCCAGCCCCAGTTTTCACGTTTGAATAGTAGTAGTTTGAGAGGACAGAAGCAAGCAAAGCGGTGGGAGCATTACTGTGTGTATGCATAAGTTTTAAAAAAAAAATTATACTAAAGATTTCAGCCAGCAGTTTGGAAGATTTACATCACACAGCTAAATCCTCATGCAAGCATGACTTTGTTGTTGTTGTTGCAACGCTGAGACTGTGGGGAGGAAGCCGGGGGTGGGAGGTGGCGGGCAGGGAAATAGATGCTAGAGCTGAAAGTTTGATGGCTATTGTAAAATAAACACACTCCCCCTCTCTTTTTTTAAACCCGTATTTACTAGAGTCTCACAACTGACCCTCTACAGAAGAGCAAAAAATCTCTCTCTCCCTGTTTTTTTGTTGTTTTTTTTAAAACATCTTTTCTCCTTCCCTATCTTTTGTGGATGTGGCCTGTATATTTACGTACTATTTTTGCGTTCTAGAGCTGTAGCTGCTGTGTGCGTGCTTAAATGAAGTTAAATGCTATCTAAGCGTGAATAAGGAAAACAGGTCGGGTTTAAAAACAAAAACAAAGCCACCATTAAGATGAACCAAGTTGGTCAAGAATGTAAAATAACAAAGCGCAGCTTTGTAGGCCTTTATAATAGGTTTCTAACTTTTTGATTACTTCAGATACCTGTACCTCTTTAAAAATTGGCCGACAGAGGCGCACAGCTAACTGGGCAGTCCCCACCGCAACGCTTTCTTGTGAATTCAAACCAAGCATCATTTAGCTTTGTCTGAGGGTCAGGGTAGTGACTCTCTGTTGTGCTTGCTTTAAAAGGAAGAAAAAATTAAACAGTGGTAGTTTATAAAACCCCCTCCTTGGCAATGGTGTAGACTGTCATATTTGCATTTTACGGTGCCAATATCAATTAGCGCCTGGTGACTATGAACAGAAGAAGTGATTATCACTTAGACACTGCATTTTTATATGGCTGTAATGTGAGCAGGGTCTGACATCTAGTGATGAACTGTGGGAAAAGACTTCAGGAGCAGCCATATTTGCGTGGACACACTTACTCTGCCTACGTATTCAGCCGGCAGAGCTGTGTTGTCAAAGTGATCAGGTTTGCCTGGTTTGGGGTTACAATTCATTTTAAAATTGAATGCAGTGGTAATGACAGGTTTCAGAGTAACAGCCGTGTTAGTCTGTATTCGCAAAAAGAAAAGGAGTACTTGTGGCACCTTAGAGACTAACCAATTTATTTTAGCATGAGCTTTCGTGAGCTACAGCTCACTTCATCAGATACATACCGTGGAAACTGCAGCAGACTTTATATATACACAGAGAATATGAAACAATACCTCCTCCCACCCCACTGTCCTGCTGGTAATAGCTTATCTAAAGTAATCGTCAGGTTAGGCCATTTCCAGCACAAATCCAGGTTTTCTCACCCTCCACCCCCCCACACAAATTCACTGTTATCCTGATTGCATGAGTAACCGGCAGCAGAACTATACGTAACTGCTCTGATGGGGGAGTGGGGAGCGGTCCTCAACTGGAGAGCACTTGGAGGGTAGGGAGGCCAACACCCACTGAAAATGGGAGAGTGTGGAAACGGGGGTACCGGTCTGATGGTGTAGACTCTGCCTGACACCATTTCATCCTTCCCATCTCCAGTGTTTAAAGACCAGCCGGCTGGATTCTATTGAGAGTCTTTGTTTCTGTTCCCTGATTACTAGAGCTGAAATCACTGATGGACAGGTCTAGGGACTAACCCTTAGACCTGGTCTGAGGACAGGGTTGCAGTGAAAGAAAATGAAGAGGCACCAACAGCTGGGTTAAGGTGAAACCTCGGAGGGGGCATCATAGAAGTGGCAATGAGTGGCCAGCAACAGAGCACAGCGGTAAGTGGCAGGAGGGACGGCACTGCTCAAGCACCCCCCCACTCCTATTAAGGGTGGGTGGTGAACCCATGTAAATGTGCTTCTGAACTCTGGGTCTTTGCTGACCAAGGACAACTAACTGTGAGTGAGGTGCAGCTGAAGGAAAGGGGTGTGGCAAATTAAAGGGACATTTGTTTGTTGACCTTTCACACTCCAAAGTAGGAAACTGAGGCAAAAGTCACTGCCCACATACTGTGGTGTGGGTTTACGGTCACATGCTTTTCAATCATAGTTGTGGTGTTTTCCCAAATTAATGCTGGGGTCTCTTTTCTTAAGTCTTCTTCTGTTATACACAGATTCAGTGCTAGCAGGTGGGGAAGTACTGCCTCTTAGAGGTGACCAGGGGTGGTGTTTATTTTCCTCAGTTTAGTGGGTGGGGGCTCAACCTGGTTCCGTTTTGTATTGTTAAGTTGAACCCCAGATACTGAATCCAGCCCCAGAAGGGTTACTTAGTCAAAGTGCTTGTTATAGACCTCTAATAAAGTAAAGGTGCTCCTCTAATGTGTTAAAGTCCCATCATTCAAAACTTCACACTTTCCAATGGAGATTCTCCTTTTTTCTAAGATTAATGATGAGAAATGTCTGGTTGAAAGGGAATTTTGGTGGTTTCTTGAAGGATGAAGCAGACGGAATTGGTTTGAGAAACCTGGGAAGGTGATTACAAATAGTTTCCATTCTAAATGCTCTGTTCTTCGCTTTAGAAAAAGTCTAGAAGTAGAGCTAGTCAACATTTTTTCAGCCAAAACATTTTCTCTCAGAAAAATGGGGCTTCATTGAAAAACCTAATCAAAACAAACTTTTTTAATTCTCTGTGAAATTTATTGATTTATTTTATTTCAAAATTTCCTCTGAAAAACCAAACATCTTTCAAAAGATTTATTTTTTCCACAAGGAAAAAAGGGTTTTTGTTTTTGTTTGGTTTTTCTTTCTGACCAGCTCTATTATGGAGTCCTCATTTGATGGCTTCCTGCCACAGAAATTACCTAAGAAGTGAGCAGCAGGAGATGAGTAGAGAGATGTCTTTTCAAGGGCTGCATGTGAAGTAAAGTACTCCCAAAAATTAGTTATTGAAAAACCAAACCCTAGACATCAACAAATTGTTTAATTTGAGGACCTCTCACTTTGAATGCTTAATACAATCTATGCTAGAGTTTCCTGAAAGCAGGAAAGTAATGTTACATTATAATTCTTCACATCTTAGTGAAAAATACAAAACGTTTAAAAAGATATTCACGAAGAATGATCCTGGACTCAGGGTTCAAGGCTGACTCACAAGACATCAAACGCATTTTTAAAACAAGCCTATTTAAACAATCAGACTGTTCAAAAGCAAAGGGAACTGCTCTTTCTAAATGGTCACTACATCCAGCTGGGGAATTTAAAAAGAGGGAGCGGGGGTGGGAAAAATAACCACAAAGAGAAGGCACAGTTTGACTTGGAAAATACAACCAAACATCAGGAGTTGAGCCAGACAATGATATTTGAAGAGGTCAAAACCAGAACATATTTTGGCCCCCTACCCCTGTGATTGAAGTCCCAATGTCCTGAAGCAATGGGGGAATGCATGCCTTGTTGCTTTGATGTCTGTTAAAAGTACTGTTTAGTTATCCAAGGTGCTCATAATAATCTTGTGCTTTAACAAAAACACACAAATACACACCACTTATGCTCTGTCTCAGTTTTAAATGGCTACAGATGTAAGATTTTAAGTAAGCCTGTATAGTAGTTTTCACTGTTAGAAATCACTGAGGTTTATAACCCTCATTTAATGCCTGTGTCTGATATTAAATTTATTTTTTATAAAATTAAATGTAGGCTGAACTTGATAAAACCCAGTTATATAAATGTAACTGTATGTGCAACTCTGTGCAGTCACATTGGATGGAAGCTTGGTCATTAAATTTTCCAAGGGGGTCAGGTAGAGTGGCTACTACCATCACTACGCTTCTGTCCCCAGAAGCCTTTATAGCTATTCTGAGGGAAAATGGGCCCTTTTCCCACAGAAATGGTCTATAGGGGACTGCTGCAGGCAGCAGGCAGAGAGAGAATCTGAGCAAAATTATTTGACTATTGGGTAATGTAATCAAAATCACTAAAGGATGGAAGAGGTTTCTTTTGGAACTTAACTTGGCTGCCCCTAGTTGTGTCTAGTTGTACAAGATGGAAGTGTAATCAGGGTACAGTTGTGTAAAAAAGAGTAATCACAGTGCAAGGGATGTTAGGCAAAACAGAATTTTGTGTGTGTGTGCACAGGTAAAAGAAAAGGAAAAGGGGAGGAATGATGGGAACACTGAGCCTTGGGATGGCTCTGGGGGATTAGATTGTTGCTTTGGTGGGTGTGCATGAAAACTCTGTAGGCATGGGGGAGGCAGTTATACCTTGTGTAAAATTAATTTGGCTAATATGATGTTATGGAGGTTAAACTATATGGAAGGAATTTGCATTTTCCCAGGACATGTGCAGTGTATATTGAAAAAGGAGTAAAAGAAATGCAAATAAAACATGGTACTTCATTAAAATCCTAATAGGGCTCCAAAAGGAGCCACAATAGGTTGTGCTTTCTTTTTCAGATCGTTGTGTTTTGGAGCAGGAGATGAAAGTGGAAAGTAATCAGAACTCTGGTGGAAGTAAAATGCTTCCCTTTTAAGACAGTGTCTGAGCTGCTAACAGCTTTGGATCCAGAAGCAAGCTAGTAAGCCTCTGTGTGTAAATGCAAATTACCTAGCTGATGGGCACAAAGGAGCTGCAAATAACTGAATACATCTGGTCAGCAAACAAGCTACTAGAAGACTCAGATTATGGCCCTTCAGGAAAGGGAGGTGAAAAAAACAAGTCAAGCCTGAAAATAAGGGGGACAGGTTAACCTTAAGGGTGTGTGTGTGTGTGTGTGTGTGTGTGTGTACAGTGCTAAAATCTGAAGCTGTGTCTCAGCTATTACCTGAGAATAAACTTAAAGCTTGGTACAGCAGAGAAACTATTGCAAACTCGGTCTGTTGTACAAGAGGGGAAACTGAGGTACACCATCTCATGAATTTCATAAATGACCAGTGAGTGAGGTAATTCACTAGCCTGACTATAGAACAAAATAAGGAGAGCCTGGAGGTAATTCTTCTGTTTTTCCTGCAAGTAGCAAGGACATTTGTAAAAGAAAGTGGTATTATTATTAAGCAATAATCTGTCCCCACCGTGGGGAAGGAAATTGTTTCTTTTGTTTTTCAGACACTCTACAAGCAAGCTGGCGCCAGCGGGAAAAATAACCCAGAATACCATGGATCTATGTTTTGTGTTGTTTGTCTGTGGTGTTTGTCTTGTTGCTAGCATTGTTGTGTTTTAATGAACAGAAAACCTCATGATATGGGTGGGGGGTGGCTTCAAAAGGCTGGCCTTGGGGGGGAAGATGTGTATGGGAATGCAAATTCTCAACTAGGAGGCCAGGACCTGTGTAATAGCTACCGTGGTACCTGGAAATGGAATGGCAACTAAGGTGGCCCCCACAAGCCCTATGGAAATAATGAAAAGGGGAGGAGCTCACTGGGAATTAATGGAGGGGTGTGTAAAATAGTGTAAATCAATAGAAGATGTTTGGATGTGCCCCTCTCCTATGACTATAGAGGAGCAGGATCAATGGCCTATGCAAGGGGTGGACAATTGGGTGTACTGTGTATAAGGTGTTTTGCTGGGAATGTACATATTACTGGGGGCACAATTACACCGGCCCATAACCAAACTACACCCATCTACATGCTGCTATATGGACTTTGGTGCACAAATGGATCTGTGAATCTTATTGCTGTGAATAAGCCAGTGCCTACTGCCTGATTCCATACCAAGTGGTCAAGCTGGTTTGGACAATATCCCATTTCTCTGTGAACATTCAATGGACTTGTGATATGGACAAAAGCATACAAAACTTGCAGGAGCAGCTTGTTGCAACTGCCAGCAACTGGACACAAGATCGTGACCCCATCGAAGGAGGAGAGGCAGTATTTTGGGGGTGTCTCGGATGTTGGACCATACTGCAGTGGTCAGGACTCGGTGTTGCTGTGGATTTTGTATTGTTAACTATACTTGTGTTACGTTGCATAGGGAGATAACCTATTAGGAATGTAATAAGCCCTCCAAACCCTGCAGTGTACTAGACAACCCGGACCCAACCTTCTCAGGCCCACTCTAATGGGAAGTCTGGAACACTAATTGGAATAAGTGTGGTATGCCCGTATGAGAGAAGGTGCAGGGCACAATACTACACAAGGGGCAGTGGGACAAATGGAATATCGACACCTTCCACCTTGATGCCTGGCCCTATCAGGAAATGTGTCGCCATATGTCCTATGCTTTTCCAGGGATACCTGGGCAGGAGGATCCCAAAAGAAAAAGAAAAAAAAAAGGGGTGGAGTGTTAGGATATAGATATTCAGGCCTGTCTGTAAAGGCCTATACTCTAAGAATTTAGGTGTATTCTTATCACTTGGCTAGTGATAGAGGTATAAAAGAAAGAATCAAAACCACTGTCTGCCAGTGTAAGGGCCTTCTCTTACTGTGACAGTTTGTGGCCCTGTGCTTAGGCTCAGGCCTTTGGCTAAGCAGCAGAGGCAGCCATAAGCTGGGAAGCGAACGGTCACATCCTCACATTCCAAACTAGTCACACTGAAATAAGGTGCTATTGGGCTGTTAGGCACTATCAGGACAGGATAGTTCCTATCACCTCCAGAGAAAGGGAAGTGCCTAGACAATGTAAAAGGAAACTTAGTTTGATAGCATCCTGTCTGGCAAGAACTCACTTATCAATAGCTGGGATGTGAAATCCTCACTTCTGTATTGTTTTGTCATTATAGTTCCCACTTTGCTGTTGTTTGTCTGTATAATCTCTGTCTGGTTCTGTGATTGTTCCTGTCTGCTGTATAATTAATTTTGCTGGGTGTAAACTAATTGAGGTGGTGGGATATAATTGGTTACATAATCATGTTACAATATGTTAGGATTGGTTAGTTAAATTTCAGGAAAATGATTGGTTAAGGTATAGCTAAGCAGAAGTCAAGTTTTACTATATAATCTGTAGTCAATGAGGAAGTGACGGGGTGGGGGTGTGGGTGTGGGTGGGGGTGGGCATGGGCATGTGGGTGTGTGAGATGGGAACAGGGAATGGGGGTAAGAAAATTGGAATCATGTTTTGCTAAAGGGGGAAATGGGAACAGGGAATGGGAGTAAGGAAGTTGGAATCATGTTTAGCTAAGGGTAGGAATGGGAACAGGGACACAGGTGTAAGGCTCTGTGGTGTCAGAGCTGGGAAGGAGGATACTAAGGAAGGAAACTGGAATCATGCTTGCTGGAAGTTCACCCCAATAAACATCGAATTGTTTGCACCTTTGGACTTCGGGTATTGTTGCTCTCTGTTCATGCGAGAAGGACCAGGGAAGTAAGTGGGTGAAGGAATAAGCCCTCTAACAAAGTAAAATGGACCTATAATTAGACAGATGAAAATGTAATTTGGATAAAACAATGGATCCTATCACCACTCCTTCCCCCAAACCTTTTGGAACTGAACTCAACCCAAATGGGGTTGGAGGTTTTCTTTTTTTTTTTTTGTCGGCAGATGGGAACATGATGAAAAAGAGAAAACTTTCAGTGAAAATGTTTAAAACAAAAAAATTTAACTAGCTTTACTTGCAAGTTGAGAGTGTCGCCAAGAAATGAAAAACAAAGTAGCTCCTGTAGCTAACCAGGAAAACAAGAATGACAAATCCCTGGACTAAATCTCAGGGCCCTTTGAAACACAGGATACTGTGCATGTGGGTGAGTTGTTAGAAATTGATTGACTAACTTACCACTGAATGTACATTACCTACAACCCACAAGTTTCTTATCCAGAAGAAAAGTCTGGAAATCAGTCCTCTATTTGCTTTCTATCTGCTTATTACTGGAAGGGAATCTTGCAACCAGTGACCATGAGTGACTTGAATACACCATAGCAAGAAATGGACTCTTAGGGCATCTTAGAGTACATCAGCACAAGGATATGTACTGCAAGAAAGCAAACCTTGGAAATAAGAAGTTTATGGAAGAAAGGTAATAAATCCTAAAATACAAGAGGTCGGATTCTACCAGTCCAATTCACAATAAGTAGTTGTTTGACTTCAACAGAATTAATAACACCATGTGCCAAGTAAAGTACTCTTCAGTGTGAACACAGGTATCTAGCTCGGGCCCAGTATAAGTAGGGCGCAGATTAAAGCTCCTGTGGAAAAGAAAAATGCAGTGAATAAGGATTGGCCAATATGGCTTCATGAAGAATGCCTGGGAGATTTTAAAAAGGAATGACTTGAAACAGAAAAAAGAGGAAGTACCCCCTAAGTATCTTCTTCTTAAGCACATGGATAAAGGCAGCCAAAAACAGAATCAATTAATACTAGTTGAAAAGAGGGATGGGGGGAGCGGGAAGAAAAATATATCACTAAAAACTAATACTATGGAGAAAATAGGTCTACTGTAAAATGAAGAAGGGGAATGACACTAAGTCAAAAATAATCATGATTTTCAGAGAATCACAGAATAGAATCATAGAATATCAGGGTTGGAAGGGACCTCAGGAGGTCATCTAGTCCAACCCCCTGCTCAAAGCAGGGCCGATCCCCAATTTTGAAATCTTTCTAAGAACGCTCCACAATGAAAATATAGAAAATAAATTTGAACAATTAATAAAGGCTGAATACACTAAAATAATGATTTGTCATAGAACAGATGAGCGAATGTTTGGTAAATGTAACGTACACACGGAATCTGGGAACGATAGCCTAGGGAATGAGTTTAGTGCATCCCTGATCATTACTTGTTAAAAATCATGGATGAATGGGGTGGTACCGACAAGCATATGGAATACTGATTTTCAGGCGCTGACTCTCTGGGGATCAAGCACCCACCGAAAAAAATAGGGGCTGCTCAGTCCCCGCAGGGCCGGATTAATCTTTTGTGGGCCCCAGTGCCCGGACCATGGCCCAGCCCCCTGCTCCACCTGTGCTCCGCTCAAGGCCAGACCTCTCCGCCACCCCCAGGCTCTGCCCACTGCTCGTATGGCGGGGAGGGGGAGGAGAGGGGAGCACAGAAGGTGGGGGGGGCAGAGAGGAGCAAGTAGTGGGCAGGACCTTGGGGGAAAGAGGGCAAGTGGGGGGGCAGGGCCTCAGGGTGGCATGTAGGTGGGGCCTTGGTGCGGAGCATGGGTGGAGTTGGGGGGTTGGAGCCATGGTCCGGGCACAGGGGCCCCTTCTGCATGAGGGCCTGGTGTCCCGGCACCATTGTAAACCTAGTACTGAGCAACCATGAGCCACAGTGTTGCTGAGAGCTTCATCCAGACAGCTACATGAGACATAATGTTTTTAAACTGGCATGTTGGTTAAGACAGCTTGTAGGTGATTGCAATGATTTTAATATACTGTAATTCACACACACACACCTCTTCAAAAGCAAATGCCAGCACCTGTGAGAACAATCCTGGTACTGTCATTTGTATCTTTAGTAAAACAGTAGAAAATGAGATTTGGGGAAAATCACTGGGCAGCTACTGAGTGATGGAAAATGAGTAATAAGTATTGTGGGTTTGTGTGAAATAAAACTTGCCAGACAAACACAATTACTTATGATGAGGGAAAAAAAAAATCACAAAATGTGATTGGTAACAAGAATAGACTGAATATTATCATTTGTATTCTGGTAGTGCCTAGGGGACAGTGCCTTTTTGTGATACGTTTGGCTTATAGTCAAGCAATTGAAATGGTCTCACCCAAAATATTACTTAAAGATGAGTTCATATTGGCTTAAGTAGGGACTTTGTCATCCTGGACTAAGAAAATGGCCAAAAGCCATAAAGCTACCTTGTGGGATGAATCCTTGCCCTTCTTAGCTGGTTAAAACCAGTGGAGGCTACATGTGTGCTATCCTCATTAAACTAGCTCTCTGCTTTCCCAATAGAGATAAGGACTAGGATAAAAGCCCACTAGTCCATCCACGTAAGACAGAAATCATGCTAATTAGCAAAGGAAAGCACTTTGGCAAAAACTAGGTCTGCTTCCACAGCTGAGGGTGTCTCCCAATTAACAATCAAAGAGAACTACCCTGGGGTGGTATTACAGGAGGCCTCACTTTTTTCTGATAGCCACAGAGGCCAGGACCACAGGTCCATTTTACAAAGGGATTTAGGCCCTTAAAGTTGCAGATAGGAGCCGAACGTGCATGCATGCTTTTTACAATTCTATTCGGTTCCCCCAACAACTCCCATTGACTTATCACACTGGGCACCCATCTGCATCTTTAGGCACCTAACTACATTTGTGAATCTGGCCCCAGACCGCTATTTCATCCCCAGCTGGGCAAAGGATTAGGATCGTTCCTCTTGCCTGCAGCCCACACCACGTCAGCCATGCTTTTGTTCCCTCAAGGCAAGAGGGTTTCTGCATGTGGAGTTAACCTTGGAAGCGCCTGCGGATGCGGCACATGGCTGCTTGCCTTTGAGTGGATCGCTAGCTAGGTGACATCATACCATACGTGTGCTCCATTGGTTGCCAGTTCATTTCTGAGTGTGTTCAGCTCCTTTCAGAGGAAACTTTGAAGCCTTTAAGAGCTGAGCTGATTATCCAGACTTATTTAGTGTCGCTGAAGGCATTCAGATACGTAAAGTCATAGCTAATAAACACACACACCCCACTAATATAGCTGTGCGGCTTTTTTCATTTGCAAAGTAAAACCAGCTTTCTTCCCAAGCAGATCTGAACGACTGCGTGCAATGCATGTTGAGTGTACAGTCAGTCACATTAATTAAATCCTCATTTAATGTACAAAATAATGTAAATTCATAACCAATTATTCTAAAGTTGAGAGGATATTAGTTCACAGCAAAAAGAAAATCATTTTATTGAAATGTTAGTGAAAAACCTAAATATGCATAATTGATTATGAAACAAACAAACAAAAATTCATAGCAAAGCTCCACTAGGGACACTGTGTCCATTTATTATGAGTCTACTTTGTGCTTATTGTAATAGCATTGATCACAGGGAAATCATTTGGTAGGCTCTTCATGTAGACATCACTCTGACATAACATTATAATTCATCATTAAACACAAGTTAGCAGACTCTTTAGGATTGCACTCTCCATCTTTCTGCTTACATGTTTATAATTTACCATTCCTTTCCCCTTGGAGCTTCTCTGAGGCAGGACAGGTGCATTAGGCACTTGGTATACAGGAAAAAAACAGCATCCACAGGTCCAGTATACTGCTCCAATCGGCACTGAGCGGGAAACAAATTTTTGACTTGTTAAGGCCAAAGGAATGATATGACGTGCAGCATTTTCACTCTCTGCTGTTTCATAGTATCATAGAAATAAAGGCTGAAAGGGACCTCGAGAAGTCATCAAGTCCAGTCCCCTGTGCAGGATCAAGTAAACCGATACCATCCCAGACAGGTGACACCTATTCTTACAAATGATGTCCAAAGAAGGGGATTCCACAACCTTCCTTGGAAACTTAGTCCAGAACTTAACTATCCTTACAGTTGGAAAGTTTTCCCTAATATCTGAACTAAACTTCCTTTGCCCCAGATTAAGCCCAACCTTCAGGGCACTCAGTGAGCAATTGATCACAGTCCTTTTTATAACTTAACATATTTGAAGACTGGTATCAGGTTTCCCCCTCTGTCGTCTTCTTTCAAAACTAAACAGCCCCAGTTTTTTAATCTTTCCTCATTGGTTAAGTTTTCTATGACATTAATCAATTTTATTGCTCTCCTCTGGACTTTCTTCCATTTGTCTTCCCAGAATTGGACACAGTACTCCAACAGTACCAAGTAGACTGGGACAATTACCTCCTGTGCTTCCATGCAGCACCCTTGTTAATATACCTTTTTAGCAAACGCAACACATTGTCTACCCGTATTAAAGTTGTGATCTACTGTAACCCGCAGTTTCTTTTCAGCAGCACTGTTCTCTAGCCCAGTTATTCCCCATTTTGTAGCTGCGCCTTTTGATTTTTCCCTCCTGAGTGAAGTACTTTGTAGTTTCAGAGTAACAGCCGTGTTAGTCTGTATTCGCAAAAAGAAAAGGAGTACTTGTGGCACCTTAAAGACTAACCAATTTATTTGAGCATGAGCTTTCGTGAGCTACAGCTCACTTCATCGGATGCATACCGTGGAAACTGCAGCAGACTTTATATACACACAGAGAATATGAAACAATACCTCCTCCCACCCCACTGTCCTGCTGGTAATAGCTTATCTAAAGTGATCATCAGGTTGGGCCATTTCCAGCACAAATCCAGGTTTTCTCACCCTCCACCCCCCTTTGTAGTTATCGTTATTGCCTCATCTGGCTGATTTCAGACCAATTCTCCAATTTGTCGAGGTCATTTTGAATTCTAATCTGGTCTTCCAAGGTGCTTGTAACGCCTTCCAGCTTCGGTCACGTGCAAAGGCCCACCTTGATTATCATACACATTGTAAGGAGAGTGATCACTTTAGATAAGCTATTACCAGCAGGAGAGTGGGGTGGGGGGAGAGAAAACCTTTTGTAGTGATAATCACCCATTTTTGCATGGTTTGTGTGTATAAAAACGTCTTCTGTACTTTCCACAGTATGCATCTGACGAAGTGAGCTGTAGCTCACGAAAGCTTATGCTCAAATAAATTGGTTAGTCTCTAAGGTGCCACAAGTCCTCCTACTCTTCACTCCGTTATCCAAATCATTAATGAAAGTATTGAATGTTACCAGCCCCAGGACTGAGCCTTCCGGGACCCCACTAGATATGCCCCCCCACACCCCTCCCCCAGTTTCAAATGCATTTAAACATACTTTGGATCAAGGAAGAAACGAGAGCCTATTATTATCATCCATGATGGGAGAAGCCAGCAGGCATTTAAGCGTCACAAAATCTATAGCACATTAAAGGTAAAATTTTGGCAAATGCTTGTGTCACAAAACATTTTCCCTTCTTCATTTAAGCTGTTGTTTTTCAGGCGAAATGTACTTAATAAATGTACAAATAAAACAATGGCTGTCAATGGAAACCTGTGCTATGCAGACAATGATTTGTGTTTGAAATTTACCGATGACATTGGAGTGAGGTGTGAATTTTGAAAGCAAATTCTTCAACACCTGTTTCTGTTGTTTAGAGGGGCTGAACTACTTCCACTGAACTACCTGCTGCTGCCGTAGTGCCTTTGGCTATGGACCAGCTATTGTTTCCTTTTCAGTGAATTTATTGTGTTCAGTTCCTCTGTTGCTATACATACAGTCAGGAAGGATATCCCAGACCAGTGCTTCTCAAGCTATCTAATGTGCGGGACTGGCAATTTTTTTCCCAATGTGCGCGCAGACCGGCAGCCGATGGCTCGCAGGCCGGCACTGGTCCGCGGACCACCACTTTGAGTAGCACTGCCCTAGATCACACTTTGAGTCCTTTAACAGGACAAGCTAGGAGTAAGCTTACTTCAGAAAGGAAACTGACTTCAAGACACTTAACACTGGAAAGAAAGTATGATGAAATACTCAGGGGACCAAAGGACCAGCACTGACGTTAGTCAGTGCTCCAGAAGAGATGGATGGAGGGCATAGGCTGATGAAAAGACAGAAGTTAGGTGTACATAGACAGGAACCTTCAGATCCAAATATATACCTAGATCTTATCTCTGTATCACATTCAAACTACTATCTTCTGCCAGGTCTGCTGTGGTTTTGCTTCTGAAAAATATCTGGAGTGATAGGCACCCTTTAATACTCATCAGAAATATCTTTTTGCATGAGGGTGATCTACACTATTTATGTTCCACATTCCTATCACTTTTTGCCATAGCAACAACTGCTCTCCATTGCCATGCCCACAGATATACACAAATGCAATTCAGTCAATAAATCACACACATTAGTATAGTGGTGGAACTAAAAATTAAAATGAAAGGGAAATGCAGATTCATTTTTTAGCCACTAGGGCTGTCACTTAATTGCAGTTAACTTATGCGATTAACTCAAAAAAATTAACTGCAGTTTTAATCACATTGTTAAACAATAGAATATTAATGGAAATTTATTAAATATTTTGGATGTTTTTTAATATTTTCAAATATGTTGGGTTCAGTTACAACACAGAATACAAAGCGTACACTGCTCACTTAATATTTTTTTTACAAATATTTGTACTGTAAAAATAATAAACAAAAGGAACATTTGTTTTCAATTCACCTCATACAAGTACTGTACTGCAATCTCTTTATCGTGAAAGTGTAAATTACAAATGTAGCTTTTTTTTCATAACTACACTCAAAAACAAAACAAGTCCACTCTGTCCTACTTCTTATTCAACCAATCACTTTGACAAACAAGTTTGTTTACATTTACAGGAGATAATGCTGCCCACTTCTTACTTACAATATCACCAGAAAGTGAGAACAGGCGTTTGCATGGGACTTTTGTAGCCAGCATTGCAAGGTATTTACATGCCATTTATGTTAAACATTCCAGAGGACATGCTTCCATGCTGATGACGCTCGTTAAAAAAATAACGAGTTAATTAAATTTGTGACTAAACTCCTTGGGGGGGAGAATTGTATGTCTCCGGCTCTATTTTACCAGCATTCTGCCATATATTTCATGTTATAGCAGTCTCAGATGATGACCCAGCATGTTGTTTGTTTTAAGAACACTTTCACTGCAGATTTGACAAAACGCAAAGAAGGTACCAATGTGAGATTTCTAAAGATAGCTACAGCACTCGACCCAAGGTTTAAGAATCTGAGAGGGATGAGGTGTGGAGCAGGCTTTCAGAAGTCTTAAAAGAGCAACACTCCGATGAGGAAACTACAGAACCTGAATCACCAAAAAAGAAAATCAACTGAAAGAAATTCTGCTGGTGGCATCTGACTCAGATGATGAAAATGAATATGTGTTGGTCTGCACTGCTTTGTTATTGAGCAGAATCCATCATCAGCATGGATGCATGTCCTCTGGAATGGTGGTTGAAGCATGAAGGGACATATGAATCTTTAGCACATCTGGCATGTAAATATCTTGCGACGCTGGCTACAACAGTGCCATGAGAACACCTGTTCTCACTTTCAGGTGACATTGTGAACAAGAAGCAGGCAGCATTATCTCCTGAAAATGTAAACAAACTTGTTTATCTGAGCAGTTGGCTGAACAAGAAATAGGACTGGGCAGACTTACAGGCTCTAAAGTTTTACATTGTTCTCTTTTTGAATGCAGTTATTTTTTATACATAATAATACATTTGTAAGTTCAACTTTCATGATAAAGAGTTTGCACTACAGTACTTGTATTAGATGAATTGAAAAATACACTCTCTTTTGTTTTTATAGTGCAAATATTTATAATAAAAATAAATATAAATTGAGCACTGTACACTTTGCTTTCTGTGTTATAATTGAAATCAATATATTTGAAAATGTAGAAAACATCCAAAAATATTTAAATACCTGGTATTCTATTATTGTTTAACAATGCAATTAATTTTTTAATCTCTTGACAGCCCTAATAGCCACTAAACAGAGCTGGTCAACTAGTGCAGAAATAGTTTTCAGGAGCACTCATTACTAATGACTGTTCAGTTTGACCATCTCAGGATCCAACTGATCACCATATTTGGAATCATGAAGAAATTTCACCCTGGGTCAGGTTGGCAGAGACCCTGGGATTTTTGCCTTCCTCTGCAACATGGGGCACAGTTCACTTGCAGGTGTAAACTAGTGTAAATGGTGGATTCTCTGTAACTTGAAGTCTTTAAACCATGATGTGAGGACTTCAGTAACCTCAGCCTGAGGTTAGGGGTTTATTACGAGAGTGGGTGGGTGAGGTTCTGTGGCCTGCAATGTGCAGGAGGTCAGACTAGATGATCATCATGGTCCCTTCTGGCCTTAAAGTCTATGAGAAAAGACTGATGGCATCACTCTGACCCTTTAAAAGGTGATGGGTGAAATGCTGGTGCCATTGCAATCAAAAGGAGTTTAGCCATTAACTTCAATGAGGCAGGATGTAAATGCAAAGTTAGAGACTGGATCAGTCCCTGAAACAGTATGAAAGAAAGGGAGATAGCAGAAAAACAGAAACGTCCTCTAGCTGGCAGCCCTTCTACCTTACTGCAGCCTATATGTTTAGCTCTTGTAGGGCCTTATCTACACTGCACTGAAGTTAATGATTCCTTTACATGGACTTCAAGGGGCTTTGGCTCAGGCTGCTACAGCATACACATACCTACTCAGTCCCAGCTTTACAGAATCGTTTGGTCTGCTTTGCAGCACAGTGAAGAGTGAGGCAGTATCCCTGTCCAATGTTACATCTGCAAGGTAGTTAAAGCCAATAAATTCTGAATATGAATGCAGATCTTGTAAGCATGAAAGCTGGCTGGAAATGCACTAACAGAAGGATAGTCCTAACTTACCCAAATGCGTTGCAAACTTTCTATGTGTGTGGTTCTGATGCACAACTCCTTCTACTGTTCTATCACTACTTTTCAACATTCCTGCCCTCCTCCCTATTTTCACAATGAGAAACTGAGGAATGTGAGTATAAAATAGTCCTCAGTTAGATCATCACAAACATTAGTGGTCCACAAGTTGGCAGTTTAAATGTGTAGCTGATGCTATAAAACAAGATGCCATGTAGTAGATGATAACTTGTGAGCTATACAGATTGCACTTAGATTCTCCACACTGCATGTTATTTACTCTCCAGGTTTCTCACCTATCAAAGCAATTTGCAAAGATAATTCTATTTGCAGCCAGCTATTGCAATAAATCAATGAATAAATAGGTTATAATGTAGCATTTAAATGTATAATGAGATGGGCAACAGCTATTAATGAATGCAGAGATAGATATTTGCCCAAAGGTGAGCAGACTTCCCACTCTTCTTTCAGACCAGGTGTTGGTCGTTGTATGATAGAGAAACAAGCATCTGTTAAATATGTAAATGAAACCAGGAGATATATGGATTCATTCCATAATACTCCTCTTCAACCTCATAACTATCATCAACTCTTCTGTGACTTTTCCCTTGAATATTTAAAGGTGAGGAATGTGTAATTATCTTTAAACAAGCATTTGCCCAATGATTGATTCAGTGATCATGCCTTGGGTCTGTAGGTCTTATCACGTTGGTAACACAACCTACTGTCCCTGGACTTCAGTTTTCTATCCAGTTGCGCTAGTTGGAGAACAGAAATTCCATTCAATGATAAATTCTTACATTTTAAAATTTTGTTTTCATGCTGAATTTTTGAGATTTCTGGCAGGACAGAAATTCTGAAAAATTTTGATTCAGAACTGTCAAAAATGAAATGTTTAAATGGCAAAACATAATCTATATTAAATATTACATACAAATATAACATTGAAATTAACATTTTAATGTAATATAAATGCCTAAACAAAACATTTCAACATTATCAAAACCAAATGAGAAAAATAAAACAATTAATTTGACTTTGTCCTATCAAAATTAGCATGTGCCCATAAAATATTTTTATGTCGCCAGAACTGCATTTTCCGATGGAAAACTGTTCCACCAGAAAAAAAAGGTGCAGTTTTATTATTGAGTACAATAAAGTATAGTTAGTCAAACTTGCACATGAGACCATCCTTATTCTTCCTGAACTCCTGTTTTAAAGGGCTGTCACAAAGGATCCCCAGGCACGTGTCACATATCTTTGGTCCACCCTTTGTGGAAAACTCTCTCGAGTGTCGATATCTTTAATGATTGCTGAATGCATTCATCACTGTATATTCTCTCCTTTTTCCATAGCACTACTGAGAACCAATCCTTCAGAGACCATTTTTATAACGGAATGAACTTTTTTGCACGTTTCAGCATACTCAAGCACTGCCGGCACAGTAGTATGAGAGGCACAGTGCTAGCCTAGAACATCAAACGGTTTGTTTGAAACCCTCTTACTTTCATAAGCTGCTGAATAAAGGTTTGGGGTGTTTTATACAGTAACAGAAATAAGGCGAGATCATTAGCTGGTATAGACGTCAACCAGAGCAACCGTGATTTTTTTATTTGTTCAGTTAGTGAAATGGATGCCGAGAACCAGAATTCTCTTAACAAATTAGTTTGATAGGTGGGAAATCTTGGTAAATAACATGCACTGTGGAGGCCTGAAGCGCACACATTAGTGAAGTCGGATTTATGTTAATTTAAAGCAGCTGAGGAGCCGGCCCGACCTCTTTAGGTGACATTTCTACTTCAAGGAAAAACATGGACTTGGACTCTAAGGTGCTACTGCGGATGTCTCTCTCTGTGGCTGTTCTACTTTGTTGGCGTTTTTCCGCTGAAGTGAGCAATACTAGTGGATTCATGTGTGCTTTTTATACAGTTCATACAGGCAATAGGCAGCAGTTTCAGGCAAGGGTTTTTTCAGCTTGCGCCTTCCATTCAGAGCAGTTTGGATGCATTTATAACACTGAGATGAATGAATAGGTTTGATGAAAAAATCCACACCTAGGAAAGAAAGAAAAACAATTTTCTTGGCTACTTATTGCTGCACATATGCTGGCCTTCAAAATCCAGCAGCAGCTGAATCACTGTGGGCCTCTTGCAGACATTTCTGGACCTGTGCCCTATATATATTTCTAGAGGAGCTTTCACTGATCTAGAGCTAAAACCTCTTAAACAAAAAAACCCCTCTACAGCAGATCACTGTGACTGTATTACTATAGGATACAGCTCTGACTCACATTGTTAATCACTGAAATGCAGCCATCTACGGGTGGAACATAGCAGCTGTTTAACAGCACACAGCAAAACTAGCAGGGGTTAAGGATGGGTATTAAAGGATCCTACTGTTTCCAACTGAAATTACAGGGAAATTTAGTTTGGCAAATGTAATTACCTAAATTGGAACTTTTTATTCATGGGTGGGTGGAGGCAAAGTATTAATAAAGGAAATCAAGAAACCACACCCTGTTACATATCACTTTTCTTCCTCTGGCTGACTCCTGTAACTTGCCTGCAGACCCTTCAGGATCCTTTCCTGGATGACTGATTATTAACAGCGAAAATGAATTTCTTTCTAAGGCCTGGTGGTCATATGATTAGGTTGGGCAGAATCATTGATCCGTGAATTCAGAGAATGACTCCAACATAGACCCCGATGCAGAAATGCACATATTCATGTGGTTTAATGAGTTGGGGGCCCAACACAGGTGTAAGTGTGGTCTCAAGCTGGCCCAGAGCTGCTCCACTTGAGAAGGGGAAAGCAATGACAGGACGCTGGGAAATATACATGAAATATAATAACCTTTGCTTCTAGAAATGAGAAGTGGGAGCACTAACTTCTCTCCTGAGCATCCACAGGCTCCATGGAGAGGGCCCAGTGTCCACCTCTCTTGGAACTTGCCGTTAAGGGCGTAGAAACAAAATGATAACATGGGGGGAAAACAAACCCTCTTTGCAAGGTAAGAGCTCAGTGATAAATAGATTTGTGCATATTTTCCTGCTTCATTCCTCACTTGCCAAGTCTGATGCTATTTTCATTAGGTCATGTTCCCATACATGTCATTTTATACCAAGGTGCAGTATATCACAACTGGAGGTTGAGGTGCTTGTAGTGAACACAAATGAGCTTGTAGTGGTCCATCTGCTTTGATTTTATTTAGTGATCCCTCAAGGGCTGGGAGCTAGAGTGAGAATAACAATGCTTCAACCCATCTGCTATTGTAGTATCAGCTCCTGGTGAATTATCACATGTTCTGAGTGGCTGGCATATGCTGTGACATAAAGCTACAAGGAAGTGTTGCTCTCCAGCTGTTGTGTTGACAAATACTTTTCAGCCAGTCATTAACTGCTGCTCAATAACCAGGAGGAAACTGCAGCTAAAGGTTGATTATTATTCTGTTTTATTTTAAGCATTAACCATCACAAGTGCAATATATTTTGTGGCAAAAAATGTCACTAAAGGCACACATTGTACATGAGATGTAACATAGCAACTTCCTCGTGATGCACATATGTTTGTGTCACAGACCTAACACTGACAATGTAAGTCTGCTTAATGAACCAACGGCTAGTCAAGTTTAAGAAGCTGCACGTGTGAGCGCAACTGTGTACGTAAAGACTTGCTGACTGAATAGTGCTATATGCCTTTTTCATGCTTAACGACAGGAAGGAGACACTTGGAAATGGACTTGAGAACTGGGGCCATTCCGGTTGGCTAACTATGAGATTGTATCTGAAATGATGCGCAGCTGAAGCACAAAGGGACAGGCACAAAGATATACACCCACCGGATGCAATAGTGTCAGAAAATCACCTACATTCATGACTGAGTCGTGCTGGGCGCAGGACTGCCACTTCACACTCTCCTCCACTTCTGGAGAGGAAGACAGCTGGGAGCCCCTAGCACAATTCTAAGCTGCTCTAATGTGTTCCTAACTGCAATGACTCCCCTTCCAAGTCAGACAGGAATCTGTGGAGCTTGGCAGTCTATGTGTCTCCTCTGCCAGGGCACTGAAAGGTGGGGGTGGCTTACATAGGGGAACCTTAGCTACCACAACTTCACAAGTTTGCTGGAACAGAGCAAAGTAGAGTTAAGTGGGGTTGAGGAACTGGCCCATAGAGTTAAATAATTAGAATGTTGGGCAAAGAACTACATGGGATGGGATGGGATGGGATGGGATGGGGAGTGGAAGGTAATGGTGGCGACAAAAAAAATTACGATGACAGATTTCTGTGCTTGTAAAGCAGATTAATCACTGATCATTTGTTTTCAAAGTAGCATCAGAATCTCTACTCTTTATTTTTTCGCCCAATTGCTCCTGATCTGATCTGCACTGCAGAAGCCCCAAAAATGCATCTTTGAGGCTGTATGTATGTGTTTTAAGCATAGCAGACAGGGTCCTGTGTGTAATGCAGTTAGTTATGCGATCAGGGCAAGAGCTCTTTAATATACCTGTTTGTCAAAGTGCCACATAAATCTCTGTGCTGCATGCACCTTTATTAAAGGCCTTTTCTGGCTACCCTCCAGCTCCTTGACGTGTTTAGTGGTCCACCGGAGGGCACTGTAGCTGAGTGGAGAGTGTGCGAATAGAGGGGATGCAGCAGCATGAAAGCATAAGCAGTGTCTTGGTGAGAGGAGGAGGAGGTTTGGAGAGAGAGAGATGGCTGCCATCCCAGAACTCATGCAGCAGTGAAGCTCCACTTTTGCATGGCTAAAGAGCTCATAAGTCATGTAGCTGTGGTTCTTTGATGCTGCATGGCTTAGAAACCCTCAAACAGAAGGTTGATCCTACTGCTCCAAGACAGTGTTTGATGCCCTTATGACTCTGCATGACACCTGCTCCGGTACCATGCAACTTATCAGAAGACTTACTTTGCAATCAATTTATATGACATGTCATAGCTGCCATATTGACTGACACCTTGGAGAGTGATCTGGAAGCTGCCAGAGCTGAATGCATGGGTCTCTACCGCTTGAGCTAAAGTCGAGAGAGGGCTGGAACAGACTCAGCTCCCCTGCATGGGGAGCTGTAATCCACTGACCAGTTGCTTACATTAAAATTCTATAGAATACCACAGCATTTAGTACAGCTTTGCTTCAGAAAGCAGGAGCTCTTGCTGCTTAATTCAGGTGCCGGGTATACAATACATTCATATTCAGAGCACTTTATACACGTTAAGTAAACAATCCTCATAACAACCCTCATAAGCAGGGCAGAGTGGCGCCCAGAGTGGTATATTTATAGGCCCATCACTGTACTATCTAAATGTTTTGTATCACAATTTCGCAGATGAAAAATGGAGGCAGAAAGATTAAGTGGCTTGTCCCCAGTCACAGTCAGTGTCAGAATTCAGTAGTCCCCAGTGCTGGGCTCAGATCACTGGGACCACATTTCATCTTCTTGCAAGTATTCAAGTATTTGAAGATTCCTCAGAAATATTTGGGGCTGTTTTGCATTTTTGGTGCTCTTCTCCTCTGAGCAGAAAGCCTTCCCGTGACAGTACCCCAACCTAAACTCAGGCTTTTGCTATGTGAAAACCCTCTCTAGAGTTCTCTGGCTATTGCCAATAGGATTTAACGCTACAAGTAACCAAGAGTTTTCCTGGAGATCTATAGCTGTATCCCAGAGCATATTAAATAGCTGTAATGAATTCTTATAATTGCTACGGTACAATTATAGTAAAGACTCAGGACAGATTCTATGGAGAGATGGCTCTTGCTGAATTCCCATTAGCTATTGGATTCAGGCTTCAATTCTTAAATATTACTTATGCTTGTTTTTGTATTGGAAGACAACAGGGACACTTCATGTTGAAGCATTGCAATTCAAGAGGTTTATATTTCTTATTGTATCCAAAGACTTGTTGTGGGTGCCAGCTGTCACTGGTACTGTCGTTGTATTATGATCCCCTGGCTAACGTATGAATTGCTGATTAGATTGCCTTTTGAATCAGTTGATTGCCATGAATAATAGGGCAAAAAGGCTGTCAGCATTTTGACTTTAACTATAACTGTTACAATTAATTATGGGTTTAATTAGCATACATGTCTGGCTGCGAGAATATAATACTTGTTGGTTAACAGATGACCCTGCAGCTGTAACAAAGTGTGATACAGGTTCAGGATACAGATAGTTATTAATAAATTGCTTCTATTGTTTGAGGTCCTAATTTATACAAATTAGCAGGCACTACATAATCAACTTAAACTGTATAATTTATAATAATTGATTTGGTTTTGACTGACCACCAGTAGGCTTACCAAAGGCCCTCAGAAGAAAAATAGCCCTATTAGGATAAGTTTAATCCTAAACATAGCTAATGAATCCTATTACTTTAAGGTCATATTTGAAGCTTTTGTTAATTGTCAGAACCATTTTAAATTGATTAGAGTTAAATTAAATCAATGTAATGTTTAGAAAAACAATATTTCTAATGGATGAGGCTGAGCTGACCTCGAATAAACATATTTATCAACCGATTTCAGTGAATGAGAAGGCTAACAGCTGGGCTCATAATTCACAATTGTCTATAATATGGGAAATGTCACTATCTAGGCAATTAATTATACCAGGTAATAAATCTGTTGTTCACAGTTAACCATTTGCGATTTGGGGTGACAATCCCCATAGCAAATTTATGATGCATGTAGACCCTCCTCCCTCCCAAAAGTATACAATAGCAAAGTTAATAATACAATTTTAGAATATAGATCCTGGGAACTGCGTTGTATTTTCATAACTGGTAATCACCAGAAGGACATGACTAATTGTGATGTTTTAGGTTTGTATTACCAGTAATTTCTACACTTAGTAGTTCTGAAGGAACCAGACACTATCTTGAAAGAAATAGCATCTGCTGATCTTACACAACAGCACTTCCCTGTACAAGCAAGGTCAGCAGCTACTCGGTCTTTCACATCTCTTAGCTGACCCTAAGAGGGCTGAAACTAGGACCAATATTGTTCAAAATGACCTGGAAGAGGAGGTGAATTGTGAAATTGCAAAATGTTATGATGCAAAATTATTGTTTTGATTAAAACTAAACAGGATTGTGGGAAATTGAGAAACAGGACACTTTATTTGATGGCAGATAAAATGTAATGCAGACCGGTCAGGTGTAAAAGCATTGGAAGGAGCAATTTAAACTACTCATACACTTAGATCAGTCTTAAAGTGGCTTCAACAGGTCAGGAAAAAAAATCACTGTGGATACTTCAATGGAAACATCTGCTCTATGTTCTGCTGTGATCAAAAAAGCAAATACAAATTGGTTAGTCTCTAAGGTGCCACTAGTACTCCTTTTCTTTTTGCAAATACAAAGTATGTTTGCATTAAGAAAGGGTTAGAAAATAATACAGAAAACATAATGACATTATAGAAATTAGTGATAAATTCTCTCCTTGAATACCAGGCCATGTGCGGTTTGGGTCACCATATCTCAAACAGGTCAGAACAGAAATGGAAGAGGTCCAACAAACATGATTAGAGGCAATCAGATGTTTCCATATGAAGGCAAATTAAAAGAAAAGGACTAACAGTCTGATCCAAAGCCCACTGAAGTCAAAAGGCTCTGGAATAGGCTTTACAGACTCATACTTTTATTTGAGGTGCCCTTAAATTTAGACTCATCTACTTTAGATGTCGATTACTGGGTAAGTTCTATTGTGAATTTGCAATATGAGAGTATTTGCATCAAAACACATACTGGAATCATTCCTTAAGTATATAAATATGTTCCTAAATTAAAATAGCTGTGAAACAGGTCGTAATTCATAAATACCAGGTTATGAGTTTATAATAAAAACAGCAGGTGAATAAAGGCCTTTTATGAAGAATATGTAAAAATAGCACATGCTAATATGGAAAGAGCAGAATACAGGAAAGTATCCAAGGTGCTCTATCATGGTAGAACATTCTGAGAAAGGGTCCTCTCCTGTAGTACTAGCTTCTTTGGACAGGTCCATCTAGGCCAGTGTCCTGTCTGTGACACTGGCCAGTGTAGCATTTCAGAGGAAGGTGAAACTTCATAGTAGCCAGATGTGGGATAATCTGACCTCTCCATAAAGTCTCATCCTGATTTCTAATACAGACTGATGGAGGGCCTGGAGCACGAGTTTTAAGTTTAACAAGCTTCAGACCAAGATGACCATGCAGCTTTGGCTGAACATATATAAGGTGGAGAAGAGTATTCAGTGACAAATGACGGATTGGGTTGTAATGACAATAATTTAATTTGTTCATCTCCATGGAAGTTATTTATCACTATTGCAATACCTGAATTTAGTGATCTGAGGCGCCTAGATGCTACGGTGATGGATACAATGGAAAAATGTGGAGAAAGAAATCTATGAACACATATAACCCACACGACATTTGAACACCTACAATACATTTGAAAACTAAGCACGTTTGTCCTGCTGGTCAATACAAGGTGGACTAACCGCTCCTTAACAGCCCCAGCTGTAGAGGGGAAAAACAGCTCAAAGTTGTGGTGTCAGGTAATATCAAGCCAGTTACAAGGACGTACACAGCATTGCACACATTTAATTTCCAGTTAATTTAAAGGGGAATTAAGTGTCCAAAACTCCCATACAACTTTGACAATATCATATTATATTGTCCGTGGAGACATTTGCTGGAGAATCTCCCATGAGAACTGTGCAAAAGTTCACAATAAAACTAACCCAAGGGATTTGTGTACTGTCTGAATAAAAAACTGGAAACTGGAACCAGGCTTGCTAAAAATCATCTCAGTCCATCTAGGACCAACTGTGAGCCAACATGGGCCAGGTTACAGTTTGTGTCAAAATCATGGGCAATTTGGGCTTTGTCAAAGCTTTCTCATTGAAATCAAGATGGAGTTATAGAGCTTTGCTT